>NC_045985.1:26407861-26670361 GCF_010909765.2 Amblyraja radiata | reverse complement strand
TCTAAGCCGTTTCCAGTATTGTTCAGTATTTTTCAGGATCACCAGCATTGATATTTGTTTATTTGGAGAGATAGCACGGAGACAGAGCGCCCCCCCCCCCCCTCCCCCCAACATGGATAAAGTACAAGACCGTTCTACAGCTTGGAACATGTTCAACTTGAAATCTCATCTCACTTTATCGACTGTGCCCGATCAGCGAAATATTTTTGTCATTCTCTGCTTTTATTTCAAACCTCCAACAAATGCAGCATGTGTCATTTTGAACTAAACTCTGACCCCCTAGACGGTGACCTGGAACCATTGGGATGTGACACCGCCGTTCACTTTAGTCTTTCACAAGATGGTGTTATTTTGTGCTCTCGATTCCACCCAGAGTACAACTTCACACTCAATCAACATGCTTTCGGGTCTCTTACCTGCACTCCACCTTTAATACGCACACATCTCTCCTTTTCCCCACCGCACCCCATTCCCCAGTCCCCTTTCAACTGAATTCCCCCACCTGCCTTTTTACAATTCTTCCATTATTATCTCTTTATGTCACATGTCCTATTGCCCTTTCATCTCTGGCCTTTATCCACCCGTGTCCAAAACACCCATCACCTCTATTCACCGATCACATACCAGACTTTTTCCCACCACACCCCTCGTCCTGCCTTCTCACCCTCTTCCCGTTCAAATAGACAGAGGAAGGATCCCAACTAGAAACGTCGCCTATCCATCTCCGCCAGAGGTCCTGCCTGACATGCTGATGTATTCCAGTACTTTGTTTTTCTTTTAATCCGGATTCCTATTTCCCCGCATCTACACAAGTTACCTGCTGCTGTTTTGCATTATATTTCTAGAGTTTTTAACGTTTCGAAATAAACACGGAAACTGGCTCTACGGCCCAACGAATCCGTGCTGACCAATGATCACTCCGAATAATAGCACTAACATAGAAACATAGAAACATAGAAAATAGGTGCAGGAGTAGGTCATTCGGCCCTTCGAGCCTGCACCGCCATTCAATGTGATCATGGCTGATCATCCAACTCAGTATCGCATCCCTGCCTTCTCTCCATACCCCCTGATCCCTTTAGGCACAAGGGCCACATCTAACTCCCTCTTAAAAATAGCCAATGCACTGGCCTCAACTACCTTCTGTGGCAGAGAATTCCACAGATTCACCACTCTCTGTGTAAAAAAATGATTTTCTCATCTCGGTCCTAAAATACTTCCCTCTTATCCTTAAACTGTGACCCCCTAGTTCTGGACTTCCCCAACATCGGGAATAATCTTCCTGCATCTAGCCTGCCGAACCCCTTAAGAATATTGTAAGTTTCTATAAGATCCCCCCAAAATCTTCTAAATTCTAGCGGGTACAAGTCTATCCAGTCTTTCTTCATATGAAGGTCGTGCCATCCCAGGAATCAGTCTCTGTACTCTGTACTCCCTCTATGGCAAGAATGTATTTCCTCAGATTAGGAGTCCAAAACTGTACGCAATACTCCAGCTGTGGTCTCACCAAGACCCTGTACAACTGCAGTAAAACCTCTCTGCTCTTATACTCAAATCTTTTTGCTATGAATGCTAACATACCATTTGATTTCTTCACTGCCTGCTGCACCTGCATGCCTACTTTCAATGACTGGTGTACCATGACACCCAGGTCTCGTTGCAACTCCCCTTTTCCTAATCGGCCACCATTCAGATAACAGTCTACTTTCCTGTGTTTGCCACCAAAGTGGATAACATCACATTTATCCACATTATACTGAATCTGCCATGCACTTGCCCACTCACCCAACCTATCCAAGTCACCTTGCAGCCTCCTAGCATCTTCCTCACAGCTAACACTGCCCCCCAGCTTCGTGTCATCCGCAAATTTGGAGATGTTGCATTCAATTCCCTCATCCAGATCATTAATATATATTGTAAATAGCTGGGTTCCCAGCACTGAGCCTTGCGGTACCCCACAAATCACTGCCTGCCATTCTGAAAATGACCCGATTACTCCTACTCTTTGCTTCCTGTCTGCCAGCCAGTTCTCTATCCACATCAATACTGAACCCCCAATACCGTGTGCTTTAAGTTTGCATACTAATCTCTTATGTGGGACTATGTCGAAAGCCGTCTGAAAGTCCAGATATAACACATCCACTGGTTCTCCCTTGTCCACTCAACTAGTTACATCCTCGAAAAGATTCGTCAGACATGATTTACCTTTCATAAATCCTTGCTGTCTTTGTCCAATGAATTCACCACTTTCCAAATGTGCTGCTATCCCATCTTCAATAACTGACTCCAGAGTTTTCCCCACCACCGATGTTGGACTAACTGGTCTGTAATTCCCCGTTTTCTCTCTCCCTCCCTTTTTAAAAAGTGGGGTTACATTAGCTACCCTCCAGTCCTCAGGAACTATTCCAGAATCTAAAGAGTTTTTAAAAATTATCACTAATGCATCCACTATTTCAGCGGCTACTTCCTTAAGTACTCTGGGATGCAACTTATCTGGCCTGGGGATTTATCGGCCTGTAATCCATTCAATTTACCTAACACCACTTCCCGGCTAACCTGGATTTCACTCAGTTCCTCCATCTCATTTAAACCCCGGTCCCTTGCTATTTCCGGCAGATTATTTATGTCTTCCTTAGTGAAGACAGAACCAAAGTAGTTATTCAATTGGCCTGCCATGTCCTTGTTCCCCATGGTCAATTAACCTGTTTCTGACTGCAAGGGACCTACATTCTGACTGCAAGGGACCTACTCATCTTTTCCCCTTCACATATATATAAAAAGTTTTGCAGTCAGTTTTTATGTTCCATGCCAGTTTTCTTTCATAATCTATTTTCCCTTTCCTAATTAAGCCTTTTGTCCTCCTCTCCTGGACTGAATTTCTCCCAGTCCTCTGGTCGGCTGCTTTTTCTGGCTAATTTATAAGTTTTGATACTATCCCTGATTTCCCTTGTTATCCACGGATGCACTACTTTCCCTGATTTATTATTTTGCCAAACTGGGATGAACAATTGTTTTAATTCATGGCATATCCACCGTCAAACCTTTAAGAATCAATTGCCAGTGTATCTTGGCCAATTCACGTCTCATACCCTCAAAGTCACCTTTCTTTAAGTTCAGGACCCTTGTTTCTGAATTAGCAATGACACTCTCCATCCTAATGAAGAACTCAACCATATTATGGTCACTCTTGCCCAAGGGGCCACGCACAACAAGACTGCTAACTAACCCTTCCTCATTACTCAATACCCAGTCTAGAATAGCCTGCTCTCTCGTTGGTTCCTCTACATGTTGGTTTAGAAAACTATCCCGCATACATTCCAAGAAATCCTCTTCCTCAGCACCCCTGCCAATTTGATTCACTCAATCTATATGTAGATTGAAGTCACCCATTATAACTGTTTTACCTTTGTTGCACGCATTTCTAATTTCCTGTTTGATGCCATCCCCAACTCCACTACTACTGTTAGGTGAACTGTACACAACTCCCACTAGCGTGTTCTGCCCCTCAGTGTTTCGCAGCTCTACCCATATCGATTCCACATCCTCCAAGCTAAAGTCCTTTCTTTCTATTGCGTTAATCTCCTCTCTAACCAGCAACGCTACCCCGCCTCCTTTTCCTTTCTGTCTATCCCTCCTGAATATTGAATATCCCTGGATGTTCAGCTCCCAGCCTTGGTCACCCTGGAGCCATGTCTCCGTGATCCCAACTATATCATATTCATTAATAACTATCTGCACATTGAACTCATCCACCTTATTACGAATGCTCCTTGCATTGAGATACAAAGCCTTCAGACTTACCTACTGACTGGGGACAATTTACAATGTCATCGAAATCAATTAACCTTCAAACCTGTATGTGTTTGGAGTGTGAGGGGAATCGGAGCACTCGATCACACGGTCACAGGGAAAACTTACATACTCCGTAATACACCAGCCGCAGTCAATATTGAATCCGGGTCAGTTGCTTCTAGGCAGCAATTTTACCGCTGCCCCGTTGTGCCGGCCCTCGAGTCCGATTGTACGCTGGAGTTAAATAAATCCGTTGACATGGTGTCATCGTCACACTAACATCTCATTTGAGAGAAAAAATATGTATTAAAATCGCCTGAAATCCCAGCGCAGGTCTTTTGGAATCACATGAGATGTAATCCATGCAGCGGTTATGATGACTGAGTAAAGGCTTCGTGTTCTTGGCAAAGTTTATAGGAGATGAGATGGGCAAGTTTTCCAAACAGAGAGTGCTGGGTACCTTGAACACTCTGCCAGGGTGGTGGTGGAAGCACATACACTGGTGCTAATCAATCACCACCTTCGCTTATTCATCTATCGCTTGCTAGACTGTTTGCAGCCTCCACTTCTCTTTCAGCTTTCTCTTCATCCGCGCCCACTACAGGAGGCGTGAAGAGTGATCTCCATCCGGAGCGTCGCCGAATTACCTGAAATTAGAGGTCAATGTTCATACCGCTGGGGTACAAACTGCCAAGCGAAATATGAGGTGCTGCTCCTCCAATTTCCGGTGGTTCTCACTCTGGCCATGGAGGAGGCCAAGGACAGATAGATCGGATTCGGAATAGGAGGGGGAGTTGAAGTGCTGAGTCATCGGGAGATCAGGTTGGTATTGCGAACCAAGCGGAGGTGTTCGGCGAAGCGATCGCCAAGCCTACGCTTGGTCTCACCGATGGAGATCAGCTGACATCTAGAGCAGCGGATGCAATAGATGAGGGAGGAGATGCAGGTGAACCTCTGTCGCACTTGGAAAGACTGCTTGGGTCCTTGAATGAAGTCAAGGGGGGAGGTAAAGCGACAAGTGTAGCATTTCTTGCGGTTGCAAGGGAAAGTGCCCGGGGAGGAGAGGTTCGGTTAGGAAGGAACGAATGGAGCAGAGAGTTACGGAGGGAACGGTCTCTGCGGAAAGCGGACAGGAGAGGAGATGGGAAGATGTGACGAGTGGTGGGGTCACGTTGGAGGCGGCGAAAATGACGGATTATTATTTTTTGTATGTGACGGTGGAGGTGGAGGACTAGGGTGACTCTGCGCTTGTTACGAGTGGGGGGGGGTGGGGGGGGGGGTGGGGAGAGAGCTGTGTTACGGGGTATTGAAGAGACCCTGGTGCGAGCCTCATCCCTGAAGAATGAGGACATCTCCGATGCCCTTGTGTGGAACACCTCATCCTGGGAGCAGATGCGGCGTAGACGGAGGAATTGGGAGTAGGGGTGGAGTCCTTACAGGAAGCAGGGTGGGAAGACGCGTAGTCCAGATAGCCAAGGATTATCATGTCCTTCATGTCGCAGTGTTTCCCGGGATCGTAATGGTTCTACTCGAGTGTCTGCAGTCCTCTAGCCACAAGCCTTTCAGTCATATTTCTTATTTCTGAATGTACGCTGATGTGAAATAAAACTATTAACAATAATTAAATTTGATATTGACATCGATATATTGAGAGAGTCATATTAAAATGACTGAATCTGAATTCCTACCCCTGTTCTTTTCGATTCACGTCAAATCTAACAACATTTCAGCGTAGGATCTTCTTATCGAGTCCACACACAAGAATAGAAATTGTTGAGCGAGAGCAGAACACACTTCGCTACATACAATGGTGAACGTATTACGATTGGAGGGGGTGCAAGAGAACCTCTGCCTCATCTGCAAGCACTGTCGGGGTTGTTGGACGGAATCATTAGATTGTGTAGATTGTGACCCGTTGTTATTGGGTAAAGGCAAAGATGTCACGTGATAGAATATTAAAGGCCAGCTGCTCAAAGTGCAGGATCGGCATGTTCCGGTAAGGATCAGGGATCAGGATGGCAAACTAATGGAATCGTGGTTGACCAAGGAGTTCGTTCACTACGTTTGGAAGAAAAGGAAGCTGATGGCCAGTTTAAGACGGTGGCATCAGACGGGACTTACCAGGAATATAAAGCGAGTAGGTCAGAGATCAAGCCGGCAATTAGAGCTGGCACACACACACACACACGCACACACACGCACACACACACACACACACACCCACACACACACACACACACACACACACACACACACACACACACACACACACACACACACACACACACACACACACACACACACACACGCGCACACACACGCACACACGCGCGCGCACACACGCACACACACGCACACACGCGCGCGCACACACGCACACACACACGCACACACACACACGCGCGCACACACACACACACACACACACACACAAACACACACACACACACACAAACACAAACACACACACACACACACACACACACACACACACACACACACACACACACACACACACACACACACACACACACACACACACACACACACACACACACACACACACACACACACACACACAAACACACGCTTCCGTCATCAAACGGGACTGACTCCCCAGTCTGACGTATGTCGGCCGCCGGTGGAATTCCGTGCGCAGATCTGGTCAAGACACACAACCACATAAAAGCCACTCTGGATAAAGATGTAGTTTTGGTGATTTACCAAGATGTTTGCCCAGGTTAGATTATCCCGTTTATGAGGAGAGGTGGATAAGCAGCGGCGTTTCCTTTAGAGCGGATTATGCTGGGGGAGGCTGTTAGACCTATGTAACATTGGAACGGGGAGGGGTGGAGGGATGAACAGAAGTGGCAGAGGACAGGGATGTATTTTACTGGGGTTAAAGGTTTATAGTGAAGTGTAGGACATTTAAAGTGGATTTGAGTATAATATTTTCAGGCATATAATGCGCAAAATCTGGATGCATTGTCTGAGGTGGTGGTGGATACAGATAGCATGACAACGCTTCAGTGTTCCCATTAGCATTGCAAATGCCACGGATAGAATGACGGTAGCATTTTTCAGCTAGTCGAGCTGCATGACTCCAAGTGATGTCACCCCACAGGGACAGTGACCCAATTTCCATCCTGACCTCCACCTGTCCCTATGAAGTTTGCACATTCTACATGTGAATGCGTGGGTTTTCCCCGGGAGTTTCGCTTCCGTCCGTCCCTCACACCCTAGAGACATACGGATTAATAAATTAACAGGCAAATTGTCCTCAGTGCGCGGTTGAATCTAGAGAGCAGATTGATTGTATTGAGGCAAGAATAAAGTACGATTAGTTTCCAATTACACAGATAGGTGCTTAGCGCCGGGAGGATGTTGAATTGAATTGAATATTTATTACATGTCATTTGAACCTCAGTGAGGCTCAAACGAAACTTAGTTTCCACAAACATCCATCACAGTGAATCTCCTCCTCACTATGATGGAAGGCAAAGTCTTTCTCTCCCCTGCACCATTTTTCTCCCGATGTTGAAGCCCCAGGCGGGCGATGTTAAGTCCCACGGCCATTAAGTCCGCGCCGGGTGATGTACGGCCCCGCTCCAAGTCTAAATTTCACGATATTGGTGGCCCCGGCGGGCGTTAGAATGTCCCGCGGCCATTGATGCCGCGCCGGGCGATGTACGGCCCCGTTCCGGGTCGTTCCAACCCCGCGACACGGGCTGGAGAAGTCGCGTTGCGGGAACTCCGGAAAGCGGTCTCTCACCCGGACCCGCGATCTCCCGATATCCCGACAGTCCACAGGTTTGCAGCTGGAGCTTCCGAACTCCGGGGTTGGGCCGCAGCAGCGATCCATCACCGCTCCCCACGCACCGAGGCCGGCCAGCCCCACAATGGTAAGTCCGCAGCTCCGCAGGCTCCGGGACTGGAGCCCCCAGGTCGTTCCAGCTGGAGGCCGCTACACGGTGGTAGGTCTCAACGACAACGGAGACCCGACAGGAAAAGGGTCGGGTCTCCCGTGCAGGGAAGAGATTTTTAAAAGTTTCCCCCTCCCCCCCCCTCCCCCACATATACACAGTTAAAAACACTATTAAAAACACGAACAACTACATTTAACGAGACAAAAATAAAAAAAGACAGACAGGTTGAAAGGGCCGCTGCAACAGTGTCGCGCCGCCACACCCGATATCCATCATGGTCTGGTTTGGCTCAGCCACCAAGCACGACACCCGGAGGCTGCCGCGAATCGTCCGATCAGCTGATAAGATTTCTGGCTGCAACCTTCCCCCCATTGACAAAATGTACACTGCAAGGGCCAGGAAGCGAACGGGTAAAATAATCTCTGACCTCTCTCAAGCTGGCCACAAACTGTTTGAATCAATTCCCTCTGGACGGCAACTCCGGACTGTCAAAGCTGCCACAGTCAGACATAAAAACAGCTTTTTCCCCCACGAGTAGTTGCTCTACTCCATCAGCCTCCTTTTGCTCAGGTATTTTATGTGTAATCGATAATGTTTGATTATTAATGTTTAATGTTTTATGTGTCATTCCTAGCTGTCACGGTGTGTCATTTTGTCACTTGTGGGCGGAGCACCAAGGCAAATTCCTTGTATGTGAATACTTGGCCAATAAACGTATTCATTCTATCATTCACTTTTTAAGAAAGATGGGAGAGAGAAATCGGGGAATTATAGACTACTTAACCGTGCATGGGCAGTGGGAAGTTGTTGGAGACGATTATTACAGATGTTATAGCAACACATGTGGAAAGCAATGACGGGATCGGAAAGTCAGCATGGATTTATGAAGAGGAAACCATGCTTGACTAATCTTTTGGAATTTCTTTGGCGGTGTAACAAGTAGAATGGATAAGGGAAAGCCAGTGGATGTGGTGTATCTGGATTTTCAAAAAGCCTTTGACAAGGTCCCACACAAGAGATTAGTGTGCAAACTTAGAGCACATGTTATTGGGGGTAGGATATTGACATGGATAGAGAGCTAGTTGGCAAACAGGAAGCAAAGTGTAGGAATTAACGGCCCCCTTTCAGAATTGCAGGTAGTGACTAGCGGGGTGCCGCAATGCTCTGTGCGGGGACCCCAGTTGTTTACAATATATATTAAAGATTTAGACGCGGGAATTAAATGTAACATTTCTAACTTTGCGGATGATATAAAGTTAGGTGGCAGTGTGAGGTGCGAGGAGGATGCTATGAGGCTGCAGGGTTACTTGGATAGGTTGGGTGAGTGGGCAAAGTATAGCAGATGCAATATAATGTGCATAAATGTGAGTTTATCCACTTTGGTGGCAAGAACAGGAAGGCAGATTATTATCTGAATTATATCACATTGGTAGAAGGGGGTGCAACGAGACCTGGGGGTCCTTGTACACCAGTCGCCGAAAGTAAGCATGCAAGTACAGCAGGCAGTGGAGAAAGCCAATGACATGTTGGCATTCGTTGCGAAAAGATTTGAGTTTAGGAGCAAGGAGGTCCTGCAGCAGTTGTACAGGGCCCTGGTGAGACCACACCTGGAGTATTGTGTGCAATTTTGGGCTCCTTATTTGAAGAAGTGCATTATTGTTATTGAGGGGGTGCAGTGTAGGTTTACCAGGTTAATTCTCGGGATGGCGCGACTGACGTATGATGAAAGAATGGGTCGACTGGGCTTGTTTTCGATTTAATTCAGTAGAAGGAGAGGGGGCTCATAGAATCATATAAAATTCTTAGAAGATTGGACAGGGTAGATGTAGGAAAAATGTCCCCGATGTTGGGGGAGTCAGAACCAAGGGTCACAGTTTAAGAATAAGGGGTAGGCAATTTAGGGCTGAGATGAGGAAAACCTTATCACCCAGAGATTTTTGAGTCTGTGGAATTATCTGCCACAGAAGGCAGTGGAGGCCAATTCATTGGAAGTTTTCAAGAGAGAGTTAGATTTAGCTCTTTGGGCATCAAATGATATTGGGGGAAAGCCGGAACGGGATACTGATTTTAGATGTTTAAGAAGGAACTGCAGATGCTGGAAAATCGAAGGTAGACCAAAACGCTGGAGAACCTCAGCGGGTGCGGCTGCATCTATGGAGCGAAGGAAATAGGCAACGTTTCGAGCCGAAAGCCTTCTTCAGACTGAAGAAACGTTGCCTATTTCCTTCGGTCCATAGATGCTGCCGCATCCGCTGAGTTTCTCCAGCATTTTTGTCTACCTACTGATTTTAGATGATCAGCCATGATGATATCGAATGGCGGTGCAAGCTCGAAGGGCCTAATGGCCTACTTTGCACCTATGTTCTATGTTTCTACGTTTCTATGTTTCCAAAGGGACCATCGAATTAAGCTGTCTCACGCTCTTAGCATCATGTATAGACCACCATGTGCTGAGAACGTGTCGGGCAGCATTTGTGGATGGAACGGGTATGAGTCGCTTCAGGTCGAACCTTTCTTCAGATTATAGTGGAATTGGGAAGGGCAGAATGCTGGAGAAGCGGACCGGGGTGCGAGCGGAGGGACAACGCTTGACATGTGGTAGGTGGATAAAGGTGAGGGGAGGCTTTGAGTGTGACATGTGTACACAAAGGCTACAGTTGAAAGGAGATACAGGTAGTGGAACAAACGAGCTCAAAACGAGACAAAATGGACAAGGAGAACAACAGGAGTCCAATAAGGAGTGGATCGGAGTGGTGGAGGAGTAAGTCCAGAAGGAGGAATATATGTGCAAGGGGATGGGGAGGAGGAAAGGATGGAGAGAGGGAGAAATGGGTGCGCACCAGGGTAGGGGGCACAGGCAAGCGAGGGGGAAGATGGGGTGGGGGATGAGGGGGCGGTCACTAAAGTTGGCGAAATCACGTTCATCCCCTTGGGTTGTTAGCTGCCCAGGATCATAGCTCGGATTTCCGCGCCTTCAAAATGTTCCAGGAAAAGCCCAGCACATTGATCCTTGGTTCAATGGACGGGAGAGAAAGAGCCCCCCCCCCCCCCCCCCCCCCCCTCCTCCCGCCTACATGATGTCTTTCCACCCCAAGCAATCCTCCCCCGACAGATGATTAGAATTAGTTAATTTATCAGGGGGTGAGAAGTTGTTTGTTCAAGAGCTTGTGATTAATGTCATTCAACGGTTACTCCTTACATCCACTGGAGGATTGAGGCGGATATAAATGGGTATCTCAGCCGCGCTCTTTGCTCCATCGTGTCCCCGGGTTCGCTGTCCACACGGTGACTCTTCCACAATGGGGCGTGCTCTGATTCTGTACGTGAAGGAGGTTTCTTATCCAATTCTGGCGGCGTTTGGCTTCCCTGGTAAGTCCGGTCACGTTGATCAACGCGTTGCTGCTCAGTCCCAATGTTACCGATCATCTACATTTCAGCCGCTGTAACCCCAGTGTTTCTGCCACTCTCTGCTGCCGTTCGCTGCTCTTTCTCACATGAAACCGCAGACGTTCCCGTCCCAGCGGCCAAGGGAATAGTTTCATTATACAAAATGCGATAATACCTCAGCGGCTCAGGCAGTTTCTACCCCTCTCTCTCCTTTTCTCCCTATGCCTCTATTTTATATTTTCTCTCCCTCGCCCGGTCTCGGTCTATCACCCTCTGTGACTCTGGTTCTCTATTTATCTTTCTCCTTCTGCCCCTTTGCAGTATTCGCCATGTTTCACCCCCCCCCCTCTCTCTCTTCGCTCTCTCTTTTCTCTCTCTTCTCTCTCTCTTTTCTCCCTCCTCTCTCTCTCTCTCTCTCTCTCTCTCTCTCTCTCTCTTCTCTCTCTCTCCTCTCCTCTCTCTCTCTCCTCCTCTCTCTCTCTCTCGCTCTCTCTCTCTCATCTCTCTCTCTCTCCCCTTCCCTCTCTCATCTTCTCTCTCTCTCCTTCCCCTCTCTCTGCTTCTCAGCTCTTTCCTCTGCTCTCTCATATCTCTCTACGCTCGGTCTCTCTCTCTCATCTCTCCTCTCTCTCTCTCTCTCTCTCTCTCTCTCTCTCTCTCTCTCTCTCTATCTCTCTCTCTCCCCTCTCCCTCTCTGTCTCCCTCTCTCTCTCTCTCTCTCTCTCTCTCTCTCTCTCTCTCTCTCTCTCTCTTCCTCATTGTGAGGGAGAATAAGGAGGGAAGAGACAAAGACTTTAAGACTTTTGCCTCCATCACAGTGAGGAGGTGCCTGGTGAACTCACTGTGGTGGATGTTAATTTGTGTTTATTGTGTGTTTTTTTGTCATGTTTTACTATATGTAGGACTGCAAGGCAACGAAATTTCGTTCAGACCGCAAGGTCTGAATGACAATAAAGGCTACTTTGACTTTGTGTGTTTCTCCGTCTCTTTTTGTCTTCCTCTTTTCTATCCCTGCTTCTCCCAGCCTCCCTCTATTTCTGTTTCTACCCACCCCCCCGTCTCTTTTTCTCACCATCTCTCTAATTATCTCTTTCTGCTCTCAGCCTCATCCTAACTTTCTGTCTGCATTTCTCGCATTTACGCTCTTCCTCGCCCTATGTGCAAAGATTCGCCATTTGTTTCCATTCAGCGAGTTATTCTGTCACTCGGCACCTCCCCATTATCTCGACCATTGTAAGGAGTCCTCTCCACAATGCACACATCAGTGTTCCCACCAACACTCTTTCTTCTCTGCCAGTTAAACAACGCTCGAGGTCCGTCGAATAAATATCTTCCTGAAATATTAAATCCCGCCTCTCTGTCTCCACAGATGCTGCCGAGCCAACTACATATTTTCACCAATAAATGTGTAGAATTCCGGTTTTCTAACACCCATACTCCATTTTATTGTTCATTTTGAATCGCCATGTAACCGGTAACCAATTACTAAGCGTAATAAGAATTGTAGTTTGGTTTCGAGATACAGCATCGACGCAGGGAGGCCACACTGATCATCAATCACCCATTCACACTATTTGGATGTCATCTCACTTTCTCTGAATGGCTTGGTAAATATAAAAAAATGTCCTTAGTGTGTGTTGGATAGTGTTAATATGCGGGGATCGCTGGTCGGCGCGGTCCCGGTGGGCCGAATGCCCTGTTTCCGCGCTGTATCTCTCAACTAAACGAAACAAATACAATCAAGTGACACGCAAGTACAATAGGGGGGTTGCACGTAAGGGCACTGGGCTATAGGGCTTGACCTACGGAGCCGCTCAATCCATCTGGAGGACATCCGTTACTTCCGGTATATGTTATTAATGCAAGAAACGCGTACTTTCCTACCTGTTAAAAAACGCCAAAATATTGAATTTTTACGCTGAAAAAATTTGTGGAATTCGGAGTAAGTGTGAGAGACATGTAACCAACTTTAGAATTCCAAAAGTGAAGCGACATGAAGGTAAAGAGAAGCGATAGCTGAAGGGACAACAGCAGCTAAAGTGCTTGGTAAACATTGGCCGTGCAGATAACGGAATTGGGAAATATTGGGAATTATCGCGTTTGTTCACTGCGTTTCATCAACAGTAAGGCATTATTTGTGTTTTTTCTTGATTCCTTTGGTATCTAAAAAGTCTCAGAAGTGATCAATCTGGCTGCAATTTTTTCTTCAGATGCGTTTTAATTTTGTATGTAAAAACCCACTTGAGAACCATGGGCGATTACGGCCAGATTTATCACTTCTGAAACTTTTTAAATGTCAAAGCAATCAAGAAAAAACACAAATAATGCCTTAGTTGATGCAAACGGCCAATGTTCGCCAAGCACTCTGGCTGTTGTTGTCCCTTCTGCTCTCGCTTCTATCTACCGTCATTTCTCCTCACTTTTGGAATTCTGAAGCAGGATAAATGTCTCACTCGCTTATCCCGATTTCCATAATTATTTGCAGCGCGGTTTTAACGGGCCCGCTCCGCTGGAAACAATGGTAAGTGCCTACCTGCAGTTCATCGCGTGTAATCCATTTGGAGTAGCGTAGCAACAGTACGGGTCATGGGTCGTGACCCGACTGCCGTGAAACCTCCCTATAGGTAGAGCGACGTGTGATGCTGTTTTTGCATTCCTTTGACTAATGAACGAATTGGTCGCCTCAGCGATTCATCTGAATTGACAGCATCGCACTGAGCGCAGAAACTTTGCGTTCTATTATATTGGTTGCTCTGTTTAAATAATTATATCGAAGTGTTATGTGTTTCCTCCAGCGAACATACTGACGGCTGCGATCCTGTACCGGGGCAAGTGTGGTCTCACCAAAGGAATCACGCGTTACATGGTGGCGATGGCAATGTCCGGTCTGCTGGTCATCATCTTCCACGTGTTGCTGCAAGGAATCTATGGTTATTACAACCCGAACTCTTTCCTCTCCCTCAGCGCAGTGTGTCCTTCCGACGTTTACCTGCGGATAGTTACACTGGACTACTCCGTCTGGTTAACCGTGTCTTTCACCTTTGACCGTTTTGTCAGCATCTGCTGCCCGAAGCTGAGACTCACATATTGCACGGATAGGACGGCCGTCACTGTCATTGTGTCCATGTGTGCGCTGAGCTGTATAAAGTACATTCCCTTTCAGTTCATGTACGAGCCGCGCTTCACCAAGGACAATGTGAACTGGGGGTGTTGGCCCAGACCCGCCTATCTCACCTCCATCTGGTGGATCATGTTCTCCTGGATGTGTAGCATCTCTCTCTCATTCCTCCCTTTCCTTCTAATCCTATTCTTCAACGGGCTGACTGTCAGGAACATGGTGGCGGCCAGTAGGGTCCGCCGGCGGCTGAAAGGCAATGACACTGAGGCGGAGAATCGGCGTAAATCCATGGTTTTACTCTTCACTGTGTCCGGCGTCTATATACTGCTGTGGACAACGGAAACTGTCACCTTCGTCTGCACTCGAGTCACGGTTAGTCCCGCCGATGGAAATCATACGAGTCCCTCATATATCGCCAATGAGGTGGGTGTCCTACTTATCTATGTCAACTCCTGCGCCAACACGTGTATCTACGGAATGACACAGAAAAAATTCAGACAGGAGGTGAAGAACGCGATTAGCCATGTGACCCGGTGTTTGAGTCATCTCTTGAAACTGGTGCGGATGTAACACTAGAGCTGGCGACTGTAAGGTCACGGTGGTCCCTATTCCTTCACACAACTTCAGCTCCTCATTTCAACAGAAAATTACTCAATGAACACGAGTCATCACAGAATCAGAGCCCTTTATACCGTGACTGTCACCTGCTGACTCTTGTTTTATCCTGCGCCGATAACTCGTCTCAATTCCGTTGATATAATTGTCTAATATATTTCATATATATACATTTCATATATTTCATATATGAGTCAGTAGAGAAATGCCCCGTACTTCATTACCCCCGCTAATCTGCCGATTCCGCAACAGGTCGTCTGCGGAGCGGATGTGTCTGAGTACCACGCGCTCTGGAATATCCCTCACCCCTCCTCAAAGTATACCTGCATTGAAGACATTCTTATTCCTTAGCAGTGTGCCGATGTAAATGTGTGATCGACTTCAGATAGCGAGGCGGTGTACACACTCGAGTACAGATCGCGAGGCGGTGTACACACTCGAGTACAGATCGCGAGGAGGTGTACATACTCGAGTACAGATAGCGAGGCGGTGTACACACTCGAGTACAGATCGCGAGGCGGTGTACATACTCTAGTACAGATAGCGAGGCGGTGTACACACTCGAGTACAGATAGCAAGGCGGTGTACACACTCGAGTACAGATAGCGAGGCGTTGTACACACTCGAGTACAGATAGCGAGGCGGTGTTCACACTCGAGTACAGATAGCGAGGCGGTGTACACACTCCAGTACAGATAGCGAGGCAGTGTACACACTCCAGTACAGATAGCGAGGCGGTGTACAGACCAGGCACACATCCAGTCTGCATTGACGGCGTCGTTGTGGAGGCAGATGAAAGCTTCACGTCCTGAGGAGTAAACCTCGCCAACTATTTGTCCTGGACTAACCATATCCAAGTAATGACCAAGAAAGCACACCAACAACTCTCGCCGACATCTATAGATACACGTCAGACAGCGTGTTCACAGGAAGCATCAACGCATTGATGAAACAGCTCCATCTATGACAGCAAGACATTGCAGAGTGCTGTGGACGTTGGCCAAGACCATCCCGCAAAACACTCTACTTTCCATTGACTCCATTTATGCTTCACGCTGCCTCGACAATGACACACATTATGATGAAGGACGTCTCTCACTCTGCTCACTCGCTCTTCTCCCCGCTTCCATCACGCAAGAGGTACAGAAGTGTGAAAACGCACACCCCCATACTCACTGACAGTTTCTCTCCTGCTGTTACCAGGTAAACGAACCAACCTCCTGCAGAGCGATCCTGACCCACCACCTACCTCATTGAAGTCCCCCAGACCAACTTTAATCGGACTTTACTGGACTGTATCTTGCACTAAACTTTATTCCCTTCATCCTGTATCTGTACACTTTTAACGACTTGGCTGTAACGATGTCTAGTCCTTTCACTGATTGGATAGCAAGTAAACAAAGGGTTTTCACGGTACCTCTGTACACGTGACTATCGTAAACTAAACTAGTCCTTTCGTATTCACTATCAGCGCGCCTCCTTCCCGTTCTAAACCAGTCAAGTGCGATCTCCTCTTACTTATAATTATTAAAAAGGGAACATTCATATCCCGTACATCTTGTTTGCCTGTAACCCACCTATTCCATGTTTACTGATTGTGTGCTATAGTGAAATAGAAATATTGGCATAGAGTAATATTTACATAAAGTGTACTCCGTTGTAGAATACAAAGCTGTTGGAATTAAACCCACTGAATCTGAAAACGAGCCCCATCTCATTTCGATTCACATCCCATGCAATCCATTCTGGGAGCGCGGCAGATGCTGCCTGCACGCCGCGGCCTACGGCGGGAAGCCGCCGAGCAGGTTAGCGGTCGTTGGATCCGGCGGACCGTTGTCTGCAGGGAGGTGGACGGGCGAGGAGAGGGATATCACATCCTGGATGCCGATGGCTGAAGGATCGCAGCAGCCTGGGTCTCGCCTGGATCGGGCACCGCTCGTAAGAACTAGAGCGGACTGGACTTTGGAAATGTAGCCATAACATGGCACTTCTTTCATGCGGGGTCAGTGTACAATGTCTTTAGATCTGGTTCTGAACTGTTCTGTTCTGCATTATGCTTACAATATTCTGTTGTGCTGCAGCAAGCAAGAATGTCATTGTCCTATCTGGGACATATGACAATGTCTTGACTCTTGACTCTCTGCTTATGGAGAATGATCAACAGGTCTCTACATCAACAAAGTTAATGAACTTCAGTAATATTTAAGGACTATTCTCCCTGATTTTCACCAACCACACTGCTCACCTAAGTGGCCTGTTAATTGATTGATTATACAGATACAACATGGACGCCCACTGTGTCCATGCCAACTATCAATTACACTACTTGTGTGTTATCGCACATACCCTACACAATGGGGACAATTTTATTAACCTACAAACCGCATGTCTTTAGATTATTTGAAAAAACCGGAGCACCGGAGGAAACCCACACACTCACAGCGCGAACGTGCAACCTCCACACAGTCAGCACCAAGGTCAGGATTGAACCTGGGTCTCTGGCACTATGAGGCAGAGGCTCCGCCAGCTGCGCCACTGTGCAGCAGCAAAAACTGTTGTTCACTAATTTGTATATTCTGTAATCAGCATCTGATTTTGAATTTAACAGTAATCCATGAGAAATATCTTCACACATGAACTATAGTTTTGAAAAAAGGACCGAAATATCGGCTCTGTCAAAATAAAAAAATAAAACAGGTTTGCATAGTAACTATTTAATTAGCTTAAAACCTGCAGTTTTGTTGACCTTTATTTGCGCGGTAACAGAAATGAAATAAATCAACATTTGGGTTATGGATGTGAAGAATCGATTATTTATACATTTTATTTATAGTTAAATTGTAGTAAAGAAGAAACAACTAATTATTGCAAACCATTATTTAATCAAATTAAGTGAAATTGAACAGGCAGTTCTAAAGCATTTATTTTGAATTAATTGTATTATACAATATATATTAATGATTTAGATGATGGGATTAAAATTAACAATAGCTAATTTGCAGATGACACGAAGCTGGTGCAGTGTGAACTGCGAAGAGGATGCTATGCGGATGCAACGTGACTTGGACAAGGGGTGAGTGGGCAGATGCATGGCAGATGCAGCTTTGTGTCATCTGCAAATTTGCTAATCCCTTCATCTAAATAATTGAGGTATATTGTAAATAGCTGCAGTCCCAGCACCAAACCTTGCAGTACCCCACTAGTCACTGCCTGCCATTCTGAAAGGGACCCGTTAATCCCTACTCTTTGTTTCCTGTCTGCCAAACAATTATCTATCCATGTCAGCACCTTATCCCCATTACCATGTGCTCTAATTTTGCCCACTAATCTCCTGAGTGGGACCTTATCAAACGCTTTCTGAAAGTCCAGGTGCAACACATACATTGTCTCCCCCTTGGCCATTTTTCCAGTTACATCCTCAAAGAATTCCAGAAGATTAGTCAAGCATGATTTCTCCTTTGTAAATTCATGCTGACTCCGTCCAAGCATATTATTGCTATCCAAATGTGCCGCTATTTCATCTTTTATAATTGACTCCAGCAGCTTCCCCACCACCAATGTGAGGCTAACTGGTCTATACTTCCCTGTTTCCTCTCTCCCTCCATTCTTATAAAGTGGGCTGTTCTTAGCTACCCTCCAATCCACAGGAACTGATCCTGAATCTATGGAACATTGGAAAATTATCAACAATATGTCCATGATTTCTAGAGCCACTTCCTTAAGTACCCTGGGATGCAGACCATCAAGCCCAGGGGATTTATCAGACTTCAATCCCATCAGTCTCCCCAACACCATTTCACCATGTTTAACATTGATAACTCCTGGAAGTAGGGCCGTTTCAAGTGTCTCCTTATAAAGGTTGGCCCTACGTTCACCAAATAAACCTATATATGCAAGTGGACTATTTGCAATGAATCAATGTTGCAACCCGTTAAGAAGAAAGGATAGAGTTTCTCAGTGAATTTGTCGCCGAACGTGTACAGATGTGACATGTCATCGGCATTGTACAGTGTCACCTGGCCAGCCTCATAGTTCAGGTAGATGCCTAATCTCTGGGGTTTGACTGGAACAGGGAGGGCAGTACTTGGGGAAGACATAGTGGTATATTCCTCTCCCAGACGCCACAATACCCAGGCACCGGATTTTGGTTCCGGTGTGAACTCTGCTTTCCTCAGTACCGATGCTTTTACCACTCCCACACTCCACATGGTGTTCCTTCCGACCTCGACCTCCCAGTAGTGGCTCCCAGTATTGAAGCACTGAGATGCCAGGACACAATGCCACTGTACAAATCGCTCGGGTTTGTCAGGGACCTTCTGTTTAGCACCAAGTCTGATGGATGTCAGGTCACTGGACAGGATGAGTCTCGGATGCGCAGTGTCCGGATTCAGCTTCAGTTGGACTGGGACTGAAGAGGAGAACAATCTGGATGGTGAATCCACGCGATTTGCCAATCAAACATTTTGACACATCCAGTGGTTGGTCAATATACATTCATGCACAGTAACGAAAATGTAAACAGAAACTGCAGATGCTGGATATCTAAAATAAAAGGGGGAAATGTTACAAGATGCCGTTTTCTTTTTGCTAAGTTCTGAACACAGGCCGCAGATCTGAAACATTACCTGTTTTCTCTTCAGTTTAGTTCAGTTTGGAGATGTGGCGCTGAAACAGGCCTTTCAGCCCATCGAGTCCGCGTTGACCAGCGATCCCCGCACATTAACACTGTCCTGCACACACTAGGAATAATTTTACCCATACACGAAGCCAATTAACCTACAAACCTGTACATCTTTGTTGTGTGGGAGGAAACCGAAGATCTCGGAGAAAACCCACGCAGGTCACAGGGAGAACGTACAAAGTCCGTGCAGACAGCACCCGTAGTCAGGCTCGAACCCGGGTCTCTGGCGCTGCAGGCACTGTAAGGCAGCAACTCTACCACTGTGCCGCCACAAACATATCACATTTAGAACATATAGCAGTACAGCACAAGAACTGTCTACGTATTCATGCTGAACATGAGGCCAAGTTAAACTAAGCTTCTCCGCCTACACATTATCCATATCCCTACATATCCATGTGCACATCCAACACACCACTGTCACATCTGTCTCCACCAACGCTGGCAGAAGATTCCAGGTACACTCCACCCTCCGTGTAACACATTTGGCCCGCGCATCACCTTTAAATGTTGCCCCTCTCACCATTCAGTTACGCCCGCTGGCTGGAAGAGAGAGGTGGAATGGCACAAAGCTTAGCAAGTGATTTAGTTTAGTCTATTTTAGAGATACATCATGGAAACAGGCCCTTCGGCTCAACGAGTCCGTGCCAACCACTGGTCACCCGTACTAGTTCTATCCTACACACTAGGGACAATTTACACAATACAATTAAGCTACAAACCTGCACGTCTTTGTAATGCGGTTGGAAACCGGAGCACCCGCTGAAATCTCCACGCTGTCACAGGGAGAACGTACAAACTATATACAGACAGCACCCGTAGTCAGGATCGAACCCTGGACTCTGGAGCTGTAAGGCAGCAACTGTACTGCTGCCCCACCATGCAGCCCTGGTGATAGGTGGATATGGGTGAAGAGGGTGGGGGAGGGGGGCGGGGAGGGTGGTCACGACAGATACTTTCAAACTCTTAAAGGTGCTGACTGTCTACCCTTTCTAATCCTAAACTATCTAGATGTAAATATCTTCTATACTATCAGGAATAGCCATTATTTATCAGGCATTCCCGCCTGCCTTCTCTCCCCACTTCCCTCCATTGAGACACAACACTTGGAGGTTGGGGGGAGCGCTGATGTGACTCTATCGCTCACTCACTGACATAACCTTGCAACAGCGTAGAGGTTAAAGAGATACAGCATGGACATTGACATTTGACCCGCCGTGTCCATGCAGACCATCGATCACCCGTTCACACTAATTCTAGTTATCCCACTTTCTCATCCACTCACTACAAACTAACGGCAATGTGTAGAGGTCAACGAGCCTACAAACCTGCACGTATGTGGGATGTGAGAGGAAACCAGCGCAGATGGAGGAAACTCATGTGGTCACAGGGAGAACGTACAAACTCCACACAGACAGCAGATGAGGACAGGGTCGAACCCGGGTCTCTGGCGCTGTGAGGAATCTGCCTTACCAGCTGTGACAGTGCCAATGTCTGCATCGCGGATTTCACCGAGTCCGGCATTGCTGTTCAGGCCAGCATTTACTGCCCATTACTAGAGCATCTCACACAGCATTTAGGAACCATCCAGACAAGGAACAACAAATGCTGGAATGTTCACCTGACCACAGAGTACTGGAGGAACTGAGCAGGTGAGACAACATTTGTGAAGGGAATGTACGGGTGATGTTTCAGGATGAGAAACTTCTACAGACTAGTTGAATCAGTCTGAATGAGTCTGATGAAGGGTCCTGACCAGAAACGTCACCTGTCCATTTCCTCCACAGCTGCCGCTGACCCACTGAGTTGCTGCTGCACTTTCTCATTTGAACCACTGTAGTCAGTCTGGCGTTACGAAAGCTGGATAAGGATGGTAGATCTACTGTGCTGAGGGGCATCAATGAAGTAGAAGAGATGTTAGCACAATCTGCATTTTTTGTGGTCATCTTAATGGAGGCCAGTTGTTGCTAAATTCCAAATTATGAACTGAATTTAAATTGCACTGTTTCCATAGTGTGATGAGAAGCTGGTAGCAATGGTTAAAATGATGCAAGGTAGAGAGAGGGTAGACATTCATAACCTTGTTTTACCCAGTGTGAAAATGTGGACGACCACAGGACGTGGCTTTAAGGTGAGAGGGATGAAGTTTAACAATATGTACGGGGTAAGCTGTTTTAACACAGAGGATGCCTGGAACATGTTGCCGGGTGAGATGGTGGAGGCAGCCACAATAGTGGGATTTTAGCGGCTTTGAGAGAGGCACATGGATATGCAGAGAATGGAGGTATAAGTTTCAGGCAGAGGAGATTAATTTATCTAGGCATCATTTACAGCATGGACATTGTGGGCCAAAGGGTCTGCTCCTGTACTGTACTGAACTCAGATCTGTAAACTGTTAGTTCAGGCCCCAGGATTACCAGCTGTGTTGCATATCTGGTGTATCGCTATTGAACACGTGGGCTAGCCCGGCCCAAATGTGTAGGATGGACCTGCAGGTGGTAATTTACACTGAAGGTGGGTCTCAGCGGGTCAGGCAGCATCTCTGGATAAAAGGAACAGGTGACGTTTCAGGAAAAAACCTTTCTTCAGACTCGACCAAAAGTGTCAATTTTTCTCAAGCCTCTATCAACATCTCTTCCATATTTCATTCACCATAATTCCTCGACGCTACCGGAAGATACGTTTACCTGGATTAATTAGCTTCAGCATCCGTTTCCACAGGTTGAACTGAAAGGGGCCGCTGGTATCATCTTGCCTAAGGTGAATGGAAACTCTGGCGGGTCTCTGGAACTGCATGTTTTCACACCTGTGTTGGAAATAAAACATATCACTGAGATGTAAAAGTAGAATGATGCACCCTATCTATGATCTCACTTTATATATGTATCAGCACTGCCCGCAACTTCTGACTGTTCACAGACTACTATCCAAGACTGAGGTCAGAGGGAAATATGAACAACATATATGAGAAATATATAAATCAAGTTATTCTATGTGTTGATTGGGGATAGGTATTGACCACAGTATATCAAGGAGAAATTTTCAGTTGTTTTTTATAGTATTCTGCAAGGACTACCTCAGAAATCAAATGGAGACCTCAACCAAAAAGCAGCACTTCTGATAGTATTGCACTCACTGTACTGCATCCCAAATACTGGACACTCCACTCGCCACTTTAATTTCATGTTTTATGTATCTTGTGTTTTATGACTGTTGGCGGATCAATTTCCCTCCTGGGATGAGTAAAGTTCTATCGTATTGTATCATATCTCATCCCTTGCACATGAGACATTAGTTTTTATTATCCATTGGTTCACAACCACCAGCTATTAACCTTCTCCATGGGTAATGGATATTCCTTCTGAACTGTGTGTGTGTTAGAGGAATTAAGTGTGAAGATTTAGTTGAAGGTGTGGGAAAGATGTACAATAACAGTGCCTTGGTTGCATTGATTAGAAGGACTGGAGCCTCAGGGGCTTCCCAGGTAACGGGCAGGGTAGGAGAGAGAAGCAGCGTTATCCAAGTCTTTCCCAGTATTGACGAAGGGTTATTGACCTGAAATGTTGTCCCTGTTTCCCCATCTTTGGATACTGATTGATCTGTTGAGCTCTGAGCAGTTCTTGTTTCTCCAATTGAATTTTCCAATGGTAGGTAATTACCCTCCCTACTGCCTCTCTCTTCTCCGCACCCAACCCAGTATATCACATTTCTCCCCCTAATCTTGGCAACACAAGTGGACAGAGTGGCAAACAAAGCATATTATACGCTTGTTTTCATTGATCAACTCATTGTGCACGAGTCGTTACGTTTACTTCATTGTCACATGTACTGAAGTTCAATGACAAGCTTTCCTTGCATGCTCACCAGCCAGCAGAAAAACAATAGATGATCATATTCGAGCCATCGACAGTGTAGATACATGATAATGGGAATAATGTTTAGTGCAAGATAAATACCGGTCGTGTAGTCATGATGCAGGTTTATCAGACATTCGTCAGGCCACATATGGAGCATTGCATGCAGTTCTGCTCATCCCTTTACCCATAGGATATGGAGGCTTTGGAAAGGTTTATCGGAATGATGCCTGGATTAGGTGGTATTGGCTATAGCCAAGATGTTTGACACACTTGGATTATTTTCTCTGCAACATCAGAGGTTCAGGGGAGACCTAATAGAATTATACAAAATTATGAGGAGCATACATACGTTAGACAGTGAGAACCCTTTTCCCAGGATGTAAGTATCAAATACTAGAGGGCAGTTTTAAGGTGAGAGGGGCAACGTTTTAAATAGATCCACGGGTCAAGTTTTATTTACACAGAGGGCGGTGAGTGACTGGAAAATGCTGCCAGGGGCGGTGGTGGTCGCAGACACGGTGGTGGCATTGAAGAGACTTTTGGATATACACGGAATGGAGGGATATGGATTATGTGCAAGCAGATAAGGGTTTGTGTTGGTATCATGTATGGCATAGACATTGTGGGCTGAAATGCCTGTTCTTCCATCTAGATCCCTCCCTTTTGCTTTGCATTTCACCCATCTTCTCTCCTTATCTGACAACATGTTTGTCGCTTTTTTATCTCGAGCCCGTGTCGCTTATTCCACTGCCAATCAGCCCCACCCCGACTGTATCTACCTATCACTCACCAGGCTTTGTCCACACACTACTCATTCACAGTTTTCTCCTTGCTACTACAATCAGTATGAAGAAGGGTCCTGACCCGAAATGTCACCTGTCCATTCCCTCTACAGATGCCGCTGAGTTCCTCCGCCACCCTGTGTTTTGCTCAAGATTTCAGCATCTGCATTTCAGTGTGTCTCCTCTTTATGTTCTAACCATATAACCATATAACCATATAACAATTACAGCACGGAAACAGGCCATCTCGGCCCTACAAGTCCGTGCCGAATAACTTTTTTCCCTTAGTCCCACCTGCCTGCACTCATACCATAACCCTCCATTCCCTTCTCATCCATATGCCTATCCAATTTATTTTTAAATGATAGCAACGAACCTGCCGCCACCACTTCCACTGGAAGCTCATTCCACACCGCTACCACTCTCGGAGTAAAGAAGTTCCCCCTCATGTTACCCCTAAACTTCTGTCCCTTAATTCTGAAGTCATGTCCTCTTGTTTGAATCTTCCCTATTCTCAAAGGGAAAAGCTTGATCACATCAACTCTGTCTATCCCTCTATTCATTTTAAAGACCTCTATCAAGTCCCCCCTTAACCTTCTGCGCTCCAGTGAATAAAGACCTAACTTATTCAACCTATCTCTGTAACTTAGTTGTTGAAACCCAGGTAACATTCTACTAAATCTCCTCTGTACTCTCTCTATTTTGTTGACATCCTTCCTATAATTGGGCGACCAAAATTGTACACCATACTCCAGATTTGGTCTCACCAATGCCTTGTACAAATTTAACATTACATCCCAGCTTCTATACTCAATGCTCTGATTTATAAAGGCTAGCATACCAAAAGCTTTCTTTACCACCCTATCTATATGAGATTACACCTTCAAGGAACTATGCACGGTTATTCCCAGATCCCTCTGTTCAACTGTATTCTTCAATTCCCTACCATTTATCATGTACGTCCTATTTTGATTTGTCCTGCCAAGGTGTAACACCTCACATTTATCAGCATTAAACTCCATCTGCCATCTTTCAGCCCATTTTTCCAAATGGCCTAAATCACTCTGTAGACTTTGGAAATCCTCTTCATTATCCACAACACCCCCTATCTTGGTATCATCTGCATACTTACTAATCCAATTTACCACCCCTTCATCCAGATCATTGATGTACATGACAAACAACTTCCGGTGGCGCTATGGAGTAGGAGAGACTCGCGCCAGCTAGCTCCGTGAAAAATCCGAAAAAACGGGAGGAAAAGACAGCTCCTACCTGCAGAACCCGGGACCGATTGTTTTGAACTAAGCCCGTGACGTCATCAGGCGCGCGACACCGGCAGTATGTCGACTCAACATACTCCCCCCCACAAGGCAAAAAACGGCAAGACTAAAGAGGTAGGCCCAACTGAAGCCTCGGCCTCAGGTTTAACAGCATCCCGAGAAGACATCTCAAAGAAGAAGAAAAAGACTGAGATGGAAGAATTAAAAACGTTCCTTAAGGAGGAACTTAAAAATCTTAGACAGGACTTTAAAGAGGATCTAGCATCTTTTAAAAAAGAAATGAAAGACCAAATTAAAGAAGAAGTTACAGAGATGGTACACGAAGTCCTTGAAGACTGGAAATTAGATATGGAAAGAGATATGACCCAAAATGTTGAAGAAGTAAATGAAAAACTGAATAAGATGGAATCCAGATTTGATTCTAAACTTGAACCTATTCTCCTGACATTAGACCAACACTACAAGATTGTAAAAGAACTTGAGGAACTTGCTGAGACAAGCACCGCAACTACAAAAAAACTCATCACTGAGAACCAACGCCTATCAAAGTTATTGTATCAAATAACTGAAAAATGTACAGACTTGGAGGGACGACAGAGGCGTCAGAATTTAAGAATCGTGGGCATCCAGGAAGGCAGAGAGGGGACTCGTGACCCCCGTGAATTTGCTGCAGAAGTACTGAAAACAATTTTGAACCTGGATCAGGCGCCATTACTTGCCCGAGCGCACAGAGTGGGTCGCCCAAAGGTGGGCGACCGACCAAGAATAATGATAGTAAAGGTCCAATATGACCATGTATTGGATGACATGATGAGGAAAATTGGTAAAAGCAGAAATCTTGTATATGAAGGAGACAAGATTAGCGTATTCAGAGATTACCCCGTGGAAGTTGCTAAGAAAAGAGCGTTGTTCACAGAAACAAGAAGAATACTGAAGAACATAAAGAATCTGAGATATGGACTGTTATACCCCGCAACACTGAGAGTCAGTTACGAGAAGAAGGAATACTTCTTCATCAAGCACACGGAAGCATTTGAATTTGCCAAGAACGTCGAGGACAAGATCGAAGATTGAAAAATATTCAACTCTTAACACCTATCTCGCAGAGAAGATATGGAACTCTAAACTTTAAACTATTATATTTAAGAGTTGCCTAAAATTCGCAATAAGAATTGGGTATATTTCCTACAACGGATATATATAAAACTAACATTCTAGTACTAACCTCTAACCTCTAACAACTATTAATAATCAAGAATATTAACTAACACTAACTAATGATAACAAGATTATTTAGATTATTTAAGAATTAATTAAAAGTATGAAATATAAGTAAAGTATGATTCAGGTATTTTATAATGAGAAATGTCTGATGGCCCTTGCCCTGATGTTTTCGTTTTTGATATTCTTTGATAAATGTTTAGATTATACAAAACTAATATCTCAATTTGAGACTATTAATTATACCATTAATGGAATATAATCAATATTTCTTTCCCCCCCACAAATTGTATGCATCGAATTGGAAACTTTCCTTTTAAGGAAAGCACGGAGCTAGTATTTTTATAAACCAAAAGCTACGGAAGTCCATAGATGCTTAGCCACATTAGGGTGGCTATCACTAACTGCACTAATTGTAGTTGTAGTTGCTTTTCTTTCTTACTTTCCACACTTTACTAACCCTATTAGCTATCACCTTTTTTATCTTATATCACATTATATTTTGTATATGGAATGGAATTGCATATTTTATTTAAGGAGATACGTTCGGATGGAAAACAGACGTGACCTAAAATTCATCTACCTGAAGTTCAAGTATAAGGTAGGGCTGAGTGTGCTGAATCATCTGCTCTACCACTTAATCACAAGATGCAAGACATGAATATAAAAATTGGGGGTGAGGGAATTAAATTCTGTAGTTGGAATGTTAAGGGAATTAATGAACCTATCAAGAGAGGCAAAGTGTTAGCACATTTAAAATCATTGAAAACAGATATAATATTTCTCCAGGAGACACATCTTAAAAAGGAAGCACAACATAGACTGAAAGCAAAATGGATTGCTAAAGCGTACCATTCTTCATTCTCACATAAATCAAGAGGGGTGGCAATATTAATTCGTAAAGGTATACCCTTTAAACATATATCAACGATAGAAGACATTGAAGGCAGATATATTATAATAATAGGGGAGTTATACTTAAAAAAGGTGACCCTCCTCAATGTGTATGGACCAAATTTTGATAGCCCTCTGTTTTTTAAGAGAATTCTTAACAATATCCCGGAAGGTACACAACAAAACTTAATAATTGGTGGAGATTTAAATTGTACATTGGATGCTTGTTTGGACAGATCATCAACTCAAAGAAAACTAAAATCTCGATCAAGTGAATTTTTAAATTCATACATTAATACCACTAATATTAAGGACGTCTGGAGAATTGAAAATCCATCGGGCCGAGAATATTCATTTTACTCACCAGTACATAAAACTTACTCAAGGATAGACTATTTTTTGGTAGATTCAAAACTTATCCCATTCACCTATAACTCACAATATCACAACATCATAATCTCAGACCATGCCCCATTAACATTTATGATCAAAGTAAACGGAATGGCAGAGACACAGTCACAATGGAGATTTAATCCCCAAATCTTAAAAGATAAGTCATGTAATGAATATCTAGTAAAACAGATTAAAATGTTTTTTGAGGCTAACGATAGCCCTGAAATCTCTGCCTCGCTTCTTTGGGAAACATTTAAAGCATTTGTACGAGGAGCATTAATTTCTTCCCAATCATTTTTTAATAAAGAGAATAGGGCCAAACAAAAGAAACTGGAAATGGAAATAAAGCAATTAGACACAGAAAATGCAGCAGCACCATCCACGATAAAACACAATAAAATTGCAGTATTGAAATATAAATTAAACAAGATTTATTCAGACCAAGTTATAAAACTTTATCAACACACAAAACAATTAAATTTTGAATTTGGTGACAAACCACAAAAACTATTAGCGCGTCAACTTCGCAAATTGGACGGGGAAAAAACAATATACAAAATTAGAACAGATAAGGGAGAAACATTAACATTGCCTAAAGATATTAATGATAGATTTCTACAATACTATCAAAAATTGTATTCATCTAAAATAACAGAACAATCAACGGGAATGGAAACATTTTTACAGAATTGTAAGTTTACGGGTCTAGATCAGAAAGAGAGAGAATTGCTAGGGGCTGAAATTACGATAAAAGACATTGAAGAATCAATAAAGTCCTTAAAAAATGGAAAGTCGGCAGGACCCGATGGACTAAATTCGGAATTTTATAAAAAATTTTATGACTTGCTTTCCCCACGCCTACAGACAATGTACAAATATGCTTATACTCAACAGAAACTCCCAGAAACTCTAAATGAATCAACAATCATACTTATACCAAAAACGGACAAGGATCTTGAAGACCCAGGTTCATACAGAGCTATAGCCCTCTTAAATACTGATCAGAAAATATTAACTAAGATTCTATCTAATAGATTGAGCTTAGTGATCAGTAAATTAATACATCCTGACCAAACAGGGTTTATCCCCAAACGGTATTCATTTTTTAATCTGAGAAGATTATTTAATATTATATACTCCAATAGAATCCCCAACGCAGAGCTAGCAATTATCTCGTTAGATGCTGAAAAAGCATTTGACCAGGTAGAATGGCCATATTTATTTTCGGTGATGGAAAAATTTCAACTAGGAGAGAAGTACTGTACATGGGTTAAATTGTTATATTCTAACCCAACAGCTAGAATATTAACAAACAAAATGTTATCAACTAAATTTAATCTCTCTAGAGGCTGTAGACAAGGATGTTCACTATCCCCACTATTATTTGCTCTTGCAATTGAACCCCTAGCAGAAAGCGTTAGAAACCATCCAGGAATATTTGGATACAATACTAGAGACACAAGGAATAAAATCTCCTTATATGCAGATGATATACTAATATATATTACAAAATTAGAAACTAGTATTCCAAACCTATTAAATCTAATAACTCAATTTGGTCAGTTTTCGGGATATAGAATCAATTGGAATAAAAGCGAAATCATGCCAATAACAAAATTTAATTTACATACAATACAACAATCCCCTTTTAAAATAGTTAAAGATAAATTTAAATACTTAGGAATCTGGGTAACTAAGACATATACCTCTTTATTTAAACTAAATTTCCCACCCTTACTGAATAAACTACATAAGAATATTCAATACTGGAAAACACTCCCCATTTCAATGCTTGGGAGAATTAATGCTATAAAAATGATTTTTTTACCGCAACTACTGTACCTACTTCAATTAATTCCGATATATATCCCAAAAACTTTTTTCAAAAAAGTCGACTCCATTGTTACAAGTTTTGTCTGGGATTATAAGAATCATAGAATAAGTAAAAAACACTTATGTAAATCAAAGATAAATGGAGGTCTGGCTTTACCAAATTTCTTATTTTATTTTTGGGCAGTCCATATTAAAAACATGAATTTTTGGCTGGAAGAAATGGACCAACAACCAGATTGGCTAATGATGGAAAAGGAAGACTGTCTACCTTTTGAAATTGGACCGATCATATTTGCCCCCACAAAACAGCACAAAAAAACCTATAAAGAAAACCCCATAATACATAGTGGAATACGAATTTGGAAACAAATAAAAAAAGATTTAAAATTGAATAATATACCACTCTGCCTTCCCATTGTAAATAATCCTTTGTTCAAATCATCCTTTATGGACAAAGGTTTCACACAATGGAAAAATCATGGAATCAAAAATATAGGACATCTTTATGGGAAAGGTACTTTTCTTTCATTTCAAGAGTTACAACTGAATTATGGACTGCACTCAAATAATTTTTTCAGATATCTACAAATTAGAGATTATGTTAAATCTAATACACAAGTTTACAAGAATAGGGAATCAGAAATTCTTGATGAGTGTCTGAACAAGCATCCTAATACTGAAAAACTAATAGCTTATATTTATAACACCCTACTAAATAACGAGGTACCACCGACCGAACTACATAGATACAAATGGGAAATTGAAATAGGTCATCCTATCACGAAAGATATGTGGGACGAAAGTTTACAACAAATACATCAATGTTCATTAAATGCCAGACATATTTTAATACAATTCAAGGTCTTACATAGACTACACTTCTCTAAAATAAAACTAAATAGAATTTTCCCACAAATCTCTCCTATTTGTGATAAATGTCTACATTTAGAGGCTAATTTAACACATACTTTTGCAAACTGTATAAAACTTAAACATTTCTGGACAGATATTTTTGAAATAACTTCAAAAGTTATTAATACAAAATTGGACCCAGACACAAAATTAATAATACTTGGAATATCAGAACAAAGCTTAACACTCACAACAAACCAAAGAAACTTCCTCAATTACAGTATAATAACCGGAAAAAAATTAATATTAAAATTTTGGAAAGGCCCTACAACCCCCACAATCAAAATGTGGATTACGGAAATGTCGGAGACCCTATACTTAGAAAGAATTAGACTTGTCTTAATGGACAAACAAGATCTTTTCCATAAAATTTGGGCTCCATTCATTAACTATCTGAAGGGATAGACTGGCACAGCACAAGGACCCAGCTGAAACTTGAACTCAGGAACAGATGAAAAACTATACTCTATACTTTATAACCTACGAACCTATCTCCATTGATGTATCACAGGTAACCCATTCCACCTTCCTTGTTTTTCTGTTGTGTTTTTTTTTGTTTTTTTTTTGCTTCCTCTTTTATTTGTAACTTTCTACCCTCTCTTTTTCTCGCTTTCTATAAAAAATAAAAATACTAGAAGCAGAAGTAATTGATAATGGAAAATTTTAATAATGTATGAATAATGTATGACTGATGTATATGAAAAGTTTTTTTTCTACTATAATATGTAATTACATTGTATAATATGTCTACTTCTAATAAATAAATAATTAAAAAAAAAAAAAAAAAAAAAAGGTGTAACACCTCACATTTATCAGCATTAAACTCCATCTGCCATCTTTCAGCCCATTTTTCCAAATGGCCTAAATCACTCTGTAGACTTTGGAAATCCTCTTCATTATCCACAACACCCCCTATCTTGGTATCATCTGCAGACTTACTAATCCAATTTACCAGCCCTTCATCCAGATCATTGATGTACATGACAAACAACAAAGGACCCAACACAGATCTCTGAGACACCCCACTAGTCACCTGCCTCCAACCCGACAAACAGCCATTCACCATTACCCTCTGGCTTCTCCCATTCAGCCACTGCTGAATCCATCTTGCTATTCCTGCATTTATACCTAACAGTTTAACCTTCTTAACCAACCTTCCATGAGGAACCTTGTCAAAGGCCTTACTAAAGTCCATACAGACAACATCCACTGCTTTACCCTCGTCAATTTCCCTAGTAACCTCTTCAAAAAATTCAAGAAGTTTAGTCAAACATGACCATCCAGTCACAAATCTGTGTTGACGGTTCCTAAGCAGACCCTGTTTATCCAGATGCTTATATATATTATCTCTAAGTATCTTTTCCATTAATTTGCCCACCACTGAAGTCAAACTAACAGGTCTATAATTGCTAGGTTTACTCTTAGAACCCTTTTTAAACAATGGAACAACATGCGCAGTACGCCAATCCTCGGGGACTATTCCCGTTTCTAATGACATTTGAAATATTTCTGTCATAGCCCCGGCTATTTCTACACGAACTTCCCTCAATGTCCTAGGGAATATCCTGTCAGGACCTGGAGACTTATCCACTTTTATATTTTTCAAAAGTGTCAGTACTTCTTTTACTTTGAAACTCATAGTATCCATAACTACTCTACTCGTTTCCCTTACCTCACATAATTCAATATCCTTCTCCTTGGTGAATACCGAAGAAAATAAATTGTTCAATATCTCCCCATCTCTTTTGCCTCTGCAGATAGCTGCCCACTCTGTTTCTCCAATGGACCAATTTTATCCCTCGTTATCCTTTTGCTATTAATATAGCTGTAGAAACCCTTTGGATTTACTTTCACCTTACTTGCCAAAGCAACCGCATATCTTCTTTTAGCTTTTCTAATTTATTTCTTAAGATTCTTTTTACATTCCTTATACTCCACAAGCACCTCATTTACTTCATGCTGCCTATAATTATTGTAGATCTCCCTCTTTTTCCGAAAAAGATGTCCAATTTCCCTTGAAAACCAGGGCTCTTTCCAATTTTTACTGTTTCCTTTCAACCGAACAGGAACATAAAGATTCTGTACTCTTAAAATTTCCCCTTTAAATGTCCACCATTTCTCTTCTACATCTTTCCCATAAAACAAAATGCCCCAGTCCACTCCTGTTAAATCATCTCGCATCTCATCAAAGTTAGCCTTTCTCCAATCAAAAATCTCAACCCTAGGTCCAGTTCTGACCTTCTCCATAATTATATTGAAACTAATGGTATTGTGATCACTGGACCCGAAGTGCTCCCCAACGCATACCTCCGCCACCTGTCCCGTCTCATTTCCTAACAGGAGGTCCAGCACTGCCCCTCCTCTAGTAGGTACCTCTATGTATTGCTGCAAAAAACTATCCTGCACACATTTTACAAACTCCAAACCATCCAGCCCATTTACAGAATGTGTTTCCCAGTCTATGTGTGGAAAGTTGAAATCTCCCACAATCACTACCTTGTGCTTACTACTAATATCTGCTATCTCCTTACATATTTTCTCTTCCAATTCTCGATCCCGATTTGGCGGTATATAATACACCCCTGTAAGTGTTGCTACACCTTTCCCTCTTCTCGGTTCCACCCAAATAGCCTCCCTAGATGAGCCCTCCAATCTATCCTGCCAAAGCACTGCTGTAATATCTTCCCTGACTAGCAATGCAACACCTCCACCTCTAGCCCCTCCAATTCTATCCACCTGAAGCAAAGAAATCCTGGAATATTTAGTTTCCAATCACAGCCCTCCTGCAACCATGTTTCACTGATCGCCACAACATCATACTTCCAGGTGTCTATCCAGACTCTAAGCTCATCCACCTTTCTTACCATGCTCCTAGCATTAAAATATGCACATTTAAGAAACCCCCCGTCTCTTCTTCTCTGTTTATTTCCTTTTTTTTCTTTCTCCTCTTGTGTCCGAGTGCTCCCCTTTTCTGCTTCCTGCCTCCCATTCTGTCTACTAGCTTTCTCTATTTGAGCCCCTCGCCCCAACCATTCTAGTTTAAAGTCTCCCCAGTGACCTTTGCAAATTTCCCCGCCAGGATATTGGTCCCCCTCGGGTTCAAGTGCAACCCATCCTTTCTGTACAGGTCCCACCTTCCCCAAAAGAAGTCCCAATGATCCAGACACTTGAATCCCTGCCCTCTGCACCAGTCTTTCAGCCACGCATTTATCCTCCACCTCGCTCCACTCCTACTCTCACTGTCGCATGGTACAGGCAGTAATCCTGAGATTGTTACCTTTTTGGTCCTTTTCCTTAACTCTCCTCCCAACTCCCTAAATCCTCCCTTCAGGAACTCTTCACTTTTTTTACCTATGTCATTTGTACCAATATGTACCACGACCTCAGGCTCCTCTCCCTCTGATTTCAGGATATCTTGGATGGGTTGAGACACGTCCGAGACCTTGGCACCAGGGAGGCAGACCACCATCCTGGTCTCCCGACTGCGTCCACAGAAACGCCTATCCGACCCCCTAACAATAGAGTCCCCAATTACAATTGCCCTCTTCTTCCCCCCCCCCCTACCTTTCGGAGCAACAGGGCCGGTCTCTATGCTGGAGGCCTGTCCGCTGTTGCTACCCCCGGGTAGGCTGTCACCCCCATCCGTACTCAAACAGGAGTACTTATTTGCAAGGTGTACCGACATTGGTGTACTCCCTCGTTCCTGCTTCTGCCCCTTGCCCTTCCTTAGCGTGACCCACATGTCTCTCTCCCGTGGTTTTGGAGTGACCACCTCCCTATAACTTCCCTCTATGACCTCGTCACTCTCCCTGACCAGACAGAGGTCATCGAGCTGCTGCTCCAGGAACCTAATACGGTCCCTTAGGAGCCCCATCTCTCTGCACCTGGTGCAGATGTGGACGTCTGGAGGGCCATCCGACACCATGACCTCCCACATCTGACATCCAGAACAGTACACTGCTCTGACTGTCATTCTCTTGCCTTACCCTGGATCTGATACCAGTATAATACAATAGAAACTGCTGGGAGTAATCAGCAGGTATCTGACACAAACAGCTGCTCCCTCTTGCCCTTTAAACTGCACCTTTATTATATAAACAAAAAGCACTGTACCTTTAGCCCACTGTACCTTTACTAAAGTACTGTACCTTTAACCAGAAAGCAGAAATGCTAACCTGAGGTTGCACCCAATCAGCTGCTTCCTCTAGTCCGCTTCCGCCAATCAGCGGCTTCCACCAGAAACCCTCCCTATGGAATGTGGAACGTTACAGATTTCTGTAAAAAAAAGCCTCGATTTAAGTGCTCACCGCCCTGACCCTCCTCCTCTCGCTCCAACGGTCCCGCGCCTCTGTGAAAACAAGCCCCGCGCTCGATTTAAGTACTCACCGCCGTGACCCTCCTCCACTGTCTCCAACGGTCCCGGGCCTCTGTGAAAACAAGCCCCGCGCCCGATTTAAGTACTCACCGCCCTGACCCTCCTCCACTGTCTCCAACGGTCCCGGGCCTCTGTGAAAACAAGCCCCGCGCCCGATTTCTGGATTTCCAACCACTACAGTTTTTTGCTCCAATGAACCAAGTATCCATTCACTTTGCCTGGATTCAGTATCCAACAATGCAAAGGACTACAGGTGGAATGAGTTCAATCACAGAATATATAATTGTCAGACAAATATGGACAATAAAGTACTTACCGGCCAAGAATATTTTTAATATCCTGGAAGACATAAGAAGATTGTTTTAGTTTTAGTTTTTATTTGTGGAGATACAGCACAGAAACCGGCCCTTCGACCCACCGAGCCCGCACCGACCAGCGATCCCCGCACATTAACACTATCCTGCACACACTAGGGACAATTTACATTTAAACCAAGCTAATTATCTACAAAATTGTATGTCTTTGGAGTGTGTGAGGAAACCGAAGATCTCTGAGAAAACCCACGGAGGTCACGGGGTAAATGTACAAACTCCGTACAGACAGTTCCCGTAGTCAGGATCGAACCCGGGTCTCTGGTGCTGTAAGTCAGCAATATCGCTGCACCACCGTGCCGCATTTTATTACAACATTGCATTACAAAGATCTGTCAGAAACTTAAACAATGGTAAAAATGCATTTCCAATTGTATTGTGTAAAAACTGCGTTTTGATTTTCCACTGAGTCACAAGATTTGGACAGAATACATTCAATACCACTCATAATGCGAAATTCAACAATATCTCTCTCATCAGAAGCCTGTTGATACATTGCATAGATGGGTTTATGTTAGTTTAGGTATACAACACGGAAACAGGCCCATTTCTCCACAAAGCCCATGCTAATCATCGATCACCGATTTGCATCAGTTCTAAGTTATTCCACTTTCCCATCCACTCCCTACACACTGATGGCAATTTTACAGAAGCCAGTAAACCTACAAACCCACAACCCGGAGAAACCCCACGTGGTCACAGAGAAAACATGCAAACTCTGCAAAGACAATGCTCAAGCTCAAACAGAGAAAGGAAAATGGACAAGTACATCTGGTCAGGCAGCATCTATGGCAAGAGCAACGCAGAGTTAATGTTTAGTTTAGTTTAGTTTAGAGATACAGCGCGGAAACAGGCCCTTCCGCCCACTGAGTCTGCACCAACCAGCAATCCCCCACACACTAACACTATCCTACTGGGGACAATTTACACTGCTACCAAGCCAATCTTCAAATTAATAATGTTAATCCTGTTTCCTTCTTCACTGTTGTGGACCTGCTAAATATCAGCGACTGTTTATGTTTCTATTTTTGATTTTCTGCATTTACTTGTCAACCACAGCTTGCCTAGTGTGAAGGGGGCACATTTTTTAAAATTTTACACAGGTGGGTACCTTGAACGTGCAGCCAGAGGTACTGTATTAGTTTAGTTTAGAGTTACAATGCGGAAACAGGCCCTTCGGCCCACAGAGTCTACGCCGACCAGCGATCCCCGCACATTAACTCTCCCCTAAACACGAGGAACAATTTGCAATTTTACCAAGCCAATTAACCAACAAACTGTGCGTGAGGAAACTGAAGATAGCGAAGAAACCCACGCAGGTCACGGGGGAATGTACAAAGTCCGTACAGACAGCACCCGTCTTCAGGATGGAACCCGGGTATCTGGCGCTGTGAGGCAGTCGTGCTGCCGCTGCGCCACCGTGTCTCCTTCCGTGGTGGTGCATGTCGATAAAATAGCAGCATTTACGTGGCGTTTAGATAGGCACATGGATATGCCGGACATGGAGGGATATGCATCATGTACAGACTGAACAGATTAGTTTAACTTGGAATCAGTTAGGAGATAAGGAAGGTACATAGAAGAAACGAATGAAAGATATGTTAAAAGCAACGATGATCAAGGAAAGTTGGAGCCCACAATGGTCCATTGTTGACTGTGGGGTCGGTGATAATGCGTTAGCGGGAATGTTTATTGTTATTCTACATATCATCTATAAACAATGATTTAAAACTGTGCAAAACACAAAGTGCCCGAGGAATTCAGCAGATCATGCATCATATGAAAGGGCGCAAGGATACATGACGAATTGGGTCGGGACCTCCACTAGACTGACTCAGACTTAATTAGTGTACACAGTGCTGTTATAACAGCAAGTCAAGCAACATGTTTGATGGTGCTCGCCCTGCTGAGCTATTCTAGACATTTGTATCCTCTTGTGGAAACCGGTATCAGTAAGTTCTTGTTTCGAAGTGCGTTGGAGTATTAATGAATATGATCCAAGAGCCTGGAAAAGCTGCTAGATTGGTTTAGAGTTTAGAGATACAGCGCGGAAATAGGCCCTTCCGACCACTGAGTCCGCACCGACCAGCGATCCTCACACATTGTCACTGCCCTACACACACTAGGGACAATATACATTTCTACAAAGCTGCACGTCTTTGGAGTGTGGGAGGAAACCGAAGATCTCGGAGATAACCCACGCCGTCACGGGGAGTACGTACAAACTCCGTACAGACAGCACCCATAGTCGGGATCGAACCTGGGTCTCTGGAGCTGTAAATGATGTAAGGCGGCAACTATACCGCTGCGCCACCGTGCCACCCATTCTGGGACTGGTGCTGTAAGGCGGCACCTATACCACTGCACCATCGTGCCACACATTCTGGGACTGGTGCTGCCAAAGTCCTGAATGTGGACTGATGGAGTTCTCTACTGTACATTGGGTTTTACAATCTGATGGTAATGGCATCGTGTTTCCTATGTAAACAATAGACAATACCTGCATAAATTCTGCATCTTCTAGACTCAGTTTTCCTTGCATGTCTGACATTGCTTGCTTAAGTGACGCATGCTGTTCGGAGATTTTCTTCAGATTTTCATCTTTTTGTTGCAAGATGGCATTTTCCTTTTGCTCCAGTTTTGTTTTCAGCTCTTTCTCTTCCTGGTGCAAAAACTGGTGCAGTTCTTTGAACTTAGATTCAACGTTCTTCTGCAGAGCCGCAGATTCTTTCTGATGGAAAAACAACAGGTGCATTTACCCAGTGCAAGGTGACAAGTGCATGAGTGGTGGAGCATAGAACAGAAAACAGTACAGCACAGGAACAGGCCCTTTGTTCCACAATGCCACAGCTGAACATCATGCTGGGTTAAAACTGAAAACACACACCTCCAGATTCAGGGAGTTTCTTCCAGTTGTTATCAGGCAATTAAACCATCCTCTCACTAACTAGAGAGCGGTTTTGACCAACCATCTACCTCATTGGAGACCTTTGAACTATCTTTAATCGGACATTACCTATCTTTTTATTTTAGAAATACAGCGTTGAAACTGGATCTTTACCCCATCAAGACTGTGACGACCAGTGATCACCCATACACTAGCTCTACCCCACACACAGCGGACAATTCACAGAAGCCATTTAACCTACAAACCTGCACGTCTTTGGAATGTGGGAGGAAACATCTTTAAGGTGAGAGGAGCAAGTTTAAAGGAGATGTGTGGTGCAAGTATTTTTATTTACGCCAAGGGTGGTGAGTGCTTGGAATGTGCTGTTGTAAGGGGGGGGGTGGTTGAGGCAGATACGTATGTTGCATTTAAGAGGCTGTTGGGTAGGCAAGTGAATGGTGGGATATGGATAATGTGCAGGCAGATAAGAGTTGGTCCTGTCATTATGTTTGGCAGACATTGTGGGCCAAAGGGGCTTATTCCTATGTCCCATGTTCTAGGATGGTGATGATTTGACACCGTGGTGCAGATTCAGTCTCCTTGTTTACAGAAGGCAGTGTTGAAAAGGATAATTAAATAGACTCATCATTTAAAGGAGTTGTATTATATGGGAAGTGAATAAGATTCAGAGTGGAGTTGTTGACAGGATATGATGTAGGAAGGAACTGCTGATTTTGGTTTAAACCAAAGATAGGCACAAAACACATTTCCTTATCTCTGTATCTCCCTCTCCCCTGATTCAGTCTGAAGAAGGGTTTCGACCCGAAACGTCACCCATTCCTTCTATCCAGAGATGCTGCCTGTCCCACTGTGTTACTCCAGCATTTTATGTCTATCTTGTTGACAGGATACTTCCTCTGGTTGGGACAATCTAGAACAGGAAGTATAGATTTGGCCAATGGCTTTACCAACTGAAGGGAATGAAGAAAGAAATCTGAGGAATGAGCCTGAAGAAATGTCCTGATCCGAAACGTCGCCTATCCGTTTCCTCCACTGATGCTGCCTGATTCCCTGAGCTCCTCCAGCACTTTGTGTTTGTTCAAGATTCCAGCATCTGCAGTTCCTTTTATCTCCAAGGCAAAGAGAAGGATTTTTGTCTCTTCAGACTGGAGAGATGTCATAGATGGTGTGATGTAATAGTGAGGTCAAAAGTTGTGATTAGAAGGGCGGGCAGGCTTGCTGGAGCACATGGAGACACAAGGAAGTGCAGATGCTGGAATCTTGAGCCAAATACAAAGTGCTGTAGGAAATATGCATCGCATGGGATCCAAGGAAAGAAATCTGAATGGATAGAAAATTGGTTTCATGGAAGGAAGGAGAGGGTGATGATTGAATGTTGCTTTTCGGACTTGAGGCCTATGACTAGTGGTGTGCCTTGGGGTTCGGTGCTGGACCCATTGCTGTTTGTCATTTATAGCAAAGGTATGGACGAGAACATACATGCAGAGGGGAAAGATTTAATAGGAACCCGAGGGGTAACTTTTTTACACAATGGGTGGTCGGTGTATGGAACGAGGTGCCTGAGAACGTATGTGAGGCAGGCACCATCGCAACGTTTAAGAAACATTTAGTCAGGTACACGGATCAGATATGTTTAGAAGGATATGGTCCAAACACAGGCTGGTGGAACTAGTGTAGATGAGATATGTTGGTCCATGTGTGCAAGTTGGGCCGAAGGGCCTGTCTCCACGCTATATGACTCTATGAACTGATCGGTTCAGGAGCACCTGTAAAATGAATGGTCAAACAGCCTGAAACATCCATTCCCTCCAGAGAAGCTGCCTGACCCACTGCTTACTCCAGCATTTTGTGTGTTTATGGAGCACTTGTCTGACTCCTGCTCCCTTCCCTACACGTCTCATGTTGTGTGGTTGGAGAAAACATCGGGCCTTTCAATGATGCACAAGAAGCTAAGGATGCTGGAACCTTCAGCAAATGATCATTGTGATTTTTAGCGTTAAATCAGAGGAAACAATATATTACAACAGATCAAATATATAATGGAGTGAAAGGCACAAAAATAAATATTTACCGGGTGCTAGATTGTGTCAATGTCCCACATGCATGACATTGGACCGCAACACTAGTTTTTACATTCACTGTTTGGTTTCCCATCTCAACTTTGCTTTGGTGTGCGACCTTTAAACGGCTCTTCTTACCTTCAGTTTATTTACATCTTCCTCTTCTTCGTCCACACTTTTACAGATATCAACCATTTGTTCATTGAGTGACGCTATTTCTTTCTGTACCATTCCCTGGAACAGAGATAATCGCAAAAAAAGTCAAATAGGTCTCCTGAAAAAGACAAAAATTTCAAAGTCTGTTGTCAATGATCTGGAAGATCAACCCCAATTATTGTTTGGCTCAGCTGGTGGAGCAGCCTCACAGCTCCAGCGATCCAGTTTCAACCTGGTCCACCAGGTTTGTCCACGTGGCGTTCCCCTTGTGTGGATTACACCCATTTGCTCGTAATTTTCCCCATGTCCCATAAAACAGGCAATCCGGCATGTTTCCAATTACTCTAACCAATTTCTACAGATGCATCCTAGAAAGCATCGGATAGAATGCATCGCAGCTTGGTTTGGCAACTGCTCTGCCCAAAACTGCAAGAAATTGCAGAAAGTTGCGATGTAGCCCAGTCCATCATAAAAACCAGCCCCCCCCTCATCGACTCCATCGATACCACACTTTCTCAGCAAAGCAGCCAACATAATCAAGGACTACTTCCTCCCCAGTCATTCTCACTTCTCGCCTGTTCCATCAGTCAGAAGATCCAAAATCTTGAAAGAGTGTATGACTTTCAGGAATAGCTTCTCTCCTGCTGTTATCAGGCTATTTAACAGACTCTTATAAGCTAGTGGTGTGGTCCCGATCACCCAATCTATCTTCTTGCAACGTTTACATTTTTAGAAAATCTGCACTTTCTCTCTAACTGCAGCACTATACTCAGCACTGTTTATTTTTCTCTTTGCACTACCTGGTATACTTGTTTATGGTTGATTGTACCCATAAATGGTATGACTTGCTTGGATAGGGGGCTGAGCAAATTTGTTCACTGTATCTCAGTACACTTGAGAATACAAAACCAATACCAAAGGCAATTGTGTTGTGTTTGGTAGTTTAACAGGACACAGTAATTTGTCCCCAGCATTCAGGTGAGTGACTGAATCTGGGTAAAGTTGATGGGAAAGTGGAAGGAATAGATTACAGGGAAAATTATTGGGAAATAAGGTTGCTCTCTATGCTGGCACAGACAGTGGGCTGAAATAGCCTTCACCTTTATCACAAGGATAAACAGAATTGGAATTTGGTCGTGGTTGTTACGTGTACTGAGATGCAGTGAAAAACTTTTGTTTGTGTTCCATGCAAACACATCAGGTAAAACATTACATGAATACAATCAAACAAGTAAGAGCAATGAGAAAATACCAGAGTGCAGAATATGGTTCCCAGCAATGGAGCATAACAGTTCCATAGAAACAGTCCAATGTCAACCATGAGTTAAGTTGGGGAATGGGGACTGTACTCTAGCTTAAGGCAGGATCTTCCAGAAGTATGGTAAATATGACAGGGGAATAAGCTGTTCCTGAGTCTCGCTTTACGGACTTTCAAGCTTCTGTAACTTCCGCCAGATGGGAGCGGGGAGTAGAGGGAATGACCAGGGTGGAAATGTCCAAGATTTTGTAGGCTGTTTTCCCGTGGCAACGTAGATGGAGTGTCATAGTCATAGAATATTGCAGCGTGGAAACAGGCCGTTCAGCCCAGTTTGCCCTCACAAGCACTAGTCGCGCCTGCTTGCCTTTGACCCATATCCCTCTAAACCTGTCCTATCCATGTACCTGTCTAAATGTTTCTTAAACGTTGCGATAGTACCTGGATCAACGACCTCCTCTGGCAGCTCATTTCATACACCCACCACTCATTGTATGAATATTTACCTTATTAAATCTTTCCCCCTCACTTTAAACCTATGTCCTCTGGTTCTCGATACCACTACTCTGGTCAAGAGTCTCTGTGCATCTACCCGATCTATTCCTCTCATGATTTTATACACCTCTATAAGGTCACCCCTCATCCTCCTCTGAGGAAAGGAGTCTTAGCCTGCTCAGCCTCTCCCTAATGCTGAGGCCCTCGAGTCCTGCTAACAACTTCACAAATCTTCTCTGCACCCTTTCCAACTGTGTATGGTGGGGAATCTGGTCGGCGTGATGGCCTGCGTGGCATCCACAACTCTGCAATTTCTCATTGTTTCAGGCAGAGCTATTCCCAAACCAAGTAGCCATGCATCCTGAAATCCTGATTTCTGCAGTGCATCTGTAGAAGTTAGTAAGAGCCGTTGGAGACATGCTGGATTCCTGAGGAAGTAGAGGCATTGGTGTGTTGTGGCTGTAGCTTCAATGTACTTGGTCAAGGACAGAATTTCCATTCATAATTATAATAACAATTAATAAATGGGTGAAGAGAGATGGAAGGGGTAATCTAAGAATATAAGAAATTGGAGCAGATGTTGATAACATGGCTCCCTGTTTCCTTCACCTGAGCACCACCCACTTCACATCCCGATTCTCAAGATCTTCGTCTCTCTTCGGGGCAAATTCTCTCTTGAATGTATTTAATGACATTTACACCACAACTCTTTGCAGTAGACGATTCGCCATCCTCAGTGGAGAAGTTTATCCTCTTCTCCATCTGACAAGAGGAACTGTTTATTCTTGAATAACGAGCCTGTTTTTAGATTTTAAATGGGAAAACGCAGCAAAGATTAAAAATACTTCTTCTTGGGACAATGAGTTTGCTGTGCGGGGTGAGATTGAGTAGACCAGGCCTGTGTAGTCGAGAGTTCGGGTGTATTGGAGGAGATCTCAGTGAAAAACAAAGTTCTTACAGGGCTCAGTGGACTGGATGCAGGGAGGATGTGTCCCCTGTCTGAGGGGTCTGGAGAACGGGCACCCTCTCAGAATGTGGGCTGCACCATGGAGGACAGAGATAAGGAGACAGTACTGCACGCAGAGACTGAGGAACATTTGGAATTCCCTGTACCGGTGGCTGTGGAGACTCAGTCATTCAGTGCTCTTGGAGACGAGAACCGTGGTTGTACATTACAGAGTCTGGCCCTTCGGCCCATCGCGTCCATGACCACCTTTCCCCAGCTATACCAATCGATGTGTCCACATTACATCAGTATTCTTCTACACCGTACCTGTTTAAATACCTCAAATATAGTGCTTATATCTCATGTCATCGCCCATTCTGTCTAACACCCTATCATTCAACTTCTGCTTCGTTCCATGGTCCAAGCCAACCCTCCCTCCCTCACCCTCATCTCAAAGATACTGGGGCAGATCATCTGGCCCCTCATTTATCCCCTCATTCACTATGATCATGGCGACTCCACCCGCTATTTCCTGTTTAATAACCGCAAATGATCACACCTCAATATCCTCTTGCTCCGATCTGCCTCCATATCTGAGTAGCTCGTTTCATTTCCCCATCCCTACCGCAAGCTCTCAATCCTTCTCACACTCCGCACTCATCCTCCCTGCCCCCCCCCCCCCCCCCCCCCCCCCCCCCCCCCCACCCCACCTCACGAAATCCCCCCTCTCTATTCGTGCATTAAAAACTCCTGGAGTGATGTATGGTGTCCATCCGGCCGAGCGGTCCCGAGGCCGCGCTGCCCGAGTCTCCCCCCGACCCTCGGGGACTCTCTGATTCTCTGCTTCTCCCCCAGTCTCCGTCACCCTTGATGCGGAAACTGCGCATCCGCGGCTCGAGGTGTCTGAGGATCGGAAGAGGGTGAGACAGAACGGGAATTTGATACATCTTAGGGAAGACAACGGGAAGAGGTTTATGAGCAGTCCGTGTATACTGGGATCGGAGGGATTCACATCGGGGAGACATTACTGGGAGGCGGAGATGCGGGGTTTTTATGGCTGGACTATCGGAGTCGCCGCAGAGTCTGTGGAGAGGAAGGGATGGGTCAAACGGAGCCCGAAGGCTGGAGTCTGGAGCATCAGGCGGTCTGGTGAACTGTTTGAAGCATTCACCTGCCCTGCAACCAGTCTCCCCGTCCGTTCCATCCCCGACAGGGTGGGAGTTTGGCTCAGTTACGAGTCCGGGACAGTTTCATTTTACGACGCGGACACCAAGTCCCATCTCCACACATTCAATGGGTATAAATTCACGGAGAAACTTTATCCGTTCTTCTGGGTTCGGGATGGAAACTGGCTGAGAATCGGCTTCGAAACTGGCTGAGAATCGAACTTTATGTACTAATACTGGGCAGTAAATATCGAAAATATGATTCACTTGCTGGACAATTCTGCCCAGCAGGTGGATTGGATTATAATAGAGAGAGAGGGGACTGCTCTCCTTGCAATATTGGAGCGATCAATGAACTTGATTAACACAAATTATAATAAAAATCCAATTATACATAGTACAATTAGAGCCTGGAAACAAATAAAAGATAACCTAAAATTAAGAAATCTATCTCTGTTATCTCCAATAGCGAATACGCCGTCGTTTAAACCCTCTATTATAGATAAATCATTTACACAATGGGATAGAATAAGAATTAAAACGCTCGGAGATTTGTACGAAAATGGAAAATTATTATCATTCCACCAATTACAAATAAAATATAATCTGAGAAATATCCATTACTCTAAATATCTTCAAATAACTGACTACCTGAAAAAATATGCACAAGATTATTATTATAATATGCCACCAGATTTACTGGACGAAGCAATGAAGACAAATGCTGGATCAGCAAACTTAATATCATACTTGTATAACATTATTTTAAATATAGAAATACCATCAACTGACGGTGTTAGAAGAGAACAAGAACTAGCTATAAAAATTTAAAAAGAGAGGTGGGATAAACATTTACTATATGTGCATAAATGCTCGATTAACGTTAGACACACTCTAATACAATTCAAAATCTTGCACAGATTATACTATTCAAAAACCAAAATAAGTAAACTTTTTCCTAACGTCTCACCTATTTGTGATAAATGCCGATCTCAAGAAGCTACCATAGCGCACTCATTTGTTTTTTGTATAAAAATTCAAAGATACTGGGCTGAAATTTTTGAAATCTTCACAAAATTATTGAAAATAAAACTGATACCAAAACCTGAATTGATTATCTTTGGAACAATGGAAGGTAGCCCTGAACTAAATGTGTTTCAAAATAATCTATTTAATTATGGGCTAATAATGGGAAAAAAGCTTATACTTAAATTCTGGAAGAACGCTCCTCTACCAACATTAAATATGTGGATTTCAAATATGTTTGAAACATTACACTTGGAAGATATGAGACTCCTCCTTGCAGGCAAATCAGACCACTTCCAAAAGACGTGGTCTGCATTTATCGACACTACAAGAAAAAGGTGCACCAGTACTTCAAAAAAGAAATGGTGTCAGGATCTGGTAAGGGGGGAGAAAAATATGAAGTAGGTATATCCCTTTTGCGTGGGTTTTATAATAGAGCTGTGGTTTCCCCCCATCCCCCCCCCCTTTTTTTTCTCCTTTCTTTTCTAGGGTTTATTAACCATATAACAATTACAGCACGGAAACAGGCCATCTCGACCCCTCTAGTCCGTGCCGAACACATAATCTCCCCTAGTCCCATATACCTGCGCTCAGACCATAACCCTCTCTTCCTTTCCCATCCATATAACTATCCAATTTATTTTTAAATGATAAAAACGAACCTGCCTCCACCACCTTCACTGGAAGCTCATTCCACACAGCTACCACTCTCTGAGTAAAGAAGTTCCCCCTCATGTTACCCCTAAACTTCAGTCCCTTAATTCTCAAGTCATGTCCCCTTGTTTGAATCTTCCCTACTCTCAGTGGGAAAAGATTTTCCACGTCAACTCTGTCTATCCCTCTCATCATTTTAAAAACCTCTATCAAGTCCCCCCTTAACCTTCTGCGCTCCAAAGAATAAAGCCCTAACTTTTTCAACCTTTCTCTGTAACTTAGTTGCTGAAACCCAGGCAACATTCTAGTAAATCTCCTCTGTACTCTCTCTATTTTGTTGACATCCTTCCTATAATTAGGCGACCAAAATTGTACACCATACTCCAGAATTGGCCTCACCAATGCCTTGTACAATTTTAACATTACATCCCAACTTCTATACTCAATGCTCTGATTTATAAAGGCCAGCACACCAAAAGATTTCTTTACCACCCTATCTACATGAGATTCCACTTTCATGGAACTGTGCACAGTTATTCCCAGATCCCTCTGTTCACCTACATTCTTCAATTCCCTACCATTTACCATGTACGTCCTATTTTGATTTGTCCTGCCAAGATGTAGCACCTCACACTTATCAGCATTAAACTCCATCTGCCATCTTTCAGCCCACTCTTCCAACTGGCATAAATCTCTCTGTATACTTTGAAACTCTTCTTCATTACCCGCAACCCCACCTATCTTAGTATCATCTGCATACTTACTAATCCAATTTACCACACCATCGTCCAGATCATTGATGTACATGACAAACAACAGTGGACCCAACACAGATCCCTGTGGCACCCCACTCGTCACTGGCCTCCAACCTGACAAACAACCATCCACCATTACTCTCTGGCATCTCCCATTCAGCCACTGTTGAATCCATCTTGCTACTCCACCATTAATACCCAACCATTGAACCTTCTTAACCAACCTTCCATGAAGAACCTTGTCAAAGGCCTTACTGAAGTCCATATACACAACATCCACTGCTTTACCCTCATCAATTTCCCGAGTAACATCTTCAAAAAATTCAAGAAGATTAGTTAAACATGACCTTCCAGGCACAAATCCATGTTGACTGTTCCTAATCAGACCCTGTTTATCCAGATGCTTATATATATTATCTCTAAGTATTCTTTCCATTAATTTGCCCACCACTGACGTCAAACTAATAGGTCTATAATTGCTAGGTTTACTCTTAGACCCCTTTTTAAACAATGGAACAACATGCGCAGTACGCCAATCCTCCGGCACTATTCCCGTTTCTAATGACATTTGAAATATTTCTGCCATAGCCCCTGCTATTTCTACACTAACTTCCCTCAATGTCCTAGGGAATATCCTGTCCGGACCTGGAGACTTATCCACTTTTATATTTCACAAAAGTGTCAGTACTTCCTCTTCTTTGATCCTCATAGTTTCCATAGCTACTCTACTTGTTTCCCTTACCTCACATAATTCAATATCCTTCTCCTTGGTGAATACCGAAGAAAAGAAACTGTTCAATATCTCCCCCATCTCTTTTGGCTCTGCAGATAGTTGGCCACTCTGACTCTCTATTGGACCAATTTTATCCCTCGTTATCCTTTTGCTATTAATATAGCGGTAGAAACCCTTCGGATTTACTTTTACCTTACTTGCCAAAGCAACCTCATATCTTCTTTTAGCTTTTCTAATTTCTTTCTTAAGATTCTTTTTACATTCTTTATACTCCTCAAGCACCTCATTTACTCCATGCTGCCTATAACTATTGTAGATATCCCTCTTTTTCCGAACCAAGTGTCCAATTTCCCTTGAAAACCATGGCTCTTTACAATTTTTACGATTTCCTTTCAACCGAACAGGGACATAAAGATTCTGTAATTATTTCTTAATTATTTTCTCTAATCAATGGGTCTTTTTTCCTCTCTCATTGATCACTCTTTTATTCGAACACAACTTTTCTACTTTCTTTATCTATATCTTTCCTTAAAGCTTAAAAAATGAAGGAGTACAATAAATGCAATAAGATATATCTGGCTTGTACTATTGTAATTTACTGTACTTCTAATAAATAAAAATATTTAAAAAATAAAACAAAATAAAAAAAGAATCGGCTTCGGTTCCGCTCCGGGTGTGTAAAAGGGTCGGGTCCCGCGACCGACGTCAGGAGTTGGGCTCAGGGGCTGTGGGGCAGAAACCCGGTGGACAACAGGCCTGGGCTGAACAGCACCCAATTAATCCCCTAATTCCGCGTCTTAAAATATCAGTGAGCGCGGAAATAAAACCAGGGGGAATGTAAATGTGGGAAGAGTTAAATAAACAGCAACTGAAATCAGAGCTGTCTGTCGATCCGTTCATTTCAACGCGTTTACTGGCCACATAGCAGAAGCGTCCACGTGGCGAGGCTGGAAACTGGAAGTATCCTGAGCTAATTCTGCAACCACCATCATCTATTGCGACAAGTGATGGCTTCCACTGATTGTTCCCGGAAGCTTGCGTCATTTTCAGGACGGACGATGGCAGCGAGGTCAACATTTGTAACAAGATGGGCATGAAAGAAGAACACGTTAACTGCGTCACTTCTTGTTTCCGCCTCTAGATGACAGCAACGCCAGGTGGTGGGCCCACAGACCAGCTGCAACTTTGAGAATTAACTTTTCAATTGCAGAAACAGCGGGAAACTGATTCAACAAGTAGCATTTGTGAACTGTTACCACACCTGTGACCCAAACCAAATGCATGGCTTAAAATGTTGTGGCTTAAGAATGTTGAATACAAGCAGGAATTGCCCCAAATAGTCAGCAGGTCAGACAGCATCTACAAGGTGAAACAAACCTTACATTTTACATCTAATACTGATGACGAATGGTGATCAAACTGAGTCATAAAGTTTCTCTCTCTACATACGCTAACCGTCCAACTGAGTATTTCTCGGATCTTATTTTTTATTTTCAGTGTCTGCCTGTTCCTCCTCTCCAGAAATGATGCCAAACCGCTGTGTTACTCCGGGACTGTATGTCTATCCATCCAAATCTTTCCTGCCCGTATGTCTGCCCTAATTTATTTTCTTTACTGTCTATTTGGGAATGCTAGTGCCGCTGGTGGACATTAAGGCGCCGTCTGTACGGAGTATGTACGTTCTCCCCGTGACCTGCGTGGATTTTCACCGAGTGCTCCGATTTCCCCCCACACTCCAAAGACGTGTAGGTTAATTGGCTTCGGTAAAAGTGTAAATTGTCCCTACTGTGTGTGGGATAATGCTGGTGTGTGCGGATCGGTGGTCGGTGCGGATTCCGTGGGCCGAAAGGCCTGTTTCCGTGCTATTTAGAGGGTATGAATAAAGAGGAAGAAGATTGGATTGTTTTGCCTGCCATCACAGTTGGGAATCCACGGTGGTAGATTGTTATGTTAGCTTTAGTAACTGAGTAAATGGCAGCGAGGTCATGAGGGGGAAATTCTTTACTCAGAGAGTGGTAGCTGTGTAGAATGAGCTTCCAGTGAAGGTGGTGGAGGCAGGTTCGTTTTTATCATTTAAAAATAAATTGGATAGTTATATGGATGGGAAAGGAATGGAGGGTTATGGTCTGAGCGCAGGTATATGGGACTAGGGGAGATTATGTGTTCGGCACGGACGAGAGGGGTCGAGATGGCCTGTTTCCGTGCTGTAATTGTTATATGGTTATATGGTTAAATGAGCGGGACAGGCAGCATCTCTGGAGAGAAGGAATGGGTGACGTTTCGGGTCGAGACTCTTCTTCAGTATCTTCGGTTTAAACCAGCATCTGCAGTTCTTTCCTATGCGCAGATCAATTCTGACCGTTTCAAGAAAGGCCTTGACACAAAATGTCACGCATTCCTTCTCTCCAGAGATGCTGCCTGTCCCAATGAGTTATTGCAACGTTTTGTGTTTATCTTCAGTTTTAACCAGCATTTGCAGTTCCTCCCTACACATACTGACTGATTACTGTTCACTTCAGCTTTGATGGTAACCGGTATAAAGGAAGCAAAAAGTAAACAAAGCTCTATTGTTCTGCTGAATCGATATCCATCACTGCCCCAAGCCAATCCGCAGCCTTTTTACTAATGTGCAGCCTTAAATCTGGTCTGTAGACATCTCCTGTAACTGGAACGTATCCTGCCGTCCTAAAGTTAAGTTCAGTTGAGTTTATTGTTACGTGTATCGAGGGACAGTGAAAAGCTTTTGTTGCGTGCTAACCAGTCAGCAGAAAGACAATACATTAGTACAATTGAGCCATTTACTGTGTATAGATACATTATAAGGGAATAACGTGTTGCACAGGGTAACGCAGCAAACTCAGTTCACGGATAGCCTGAGGGTACACAGATGCAGGACAAAGGCAATAACGTTTATGGCAAGATAAAGTGTAGTAGAATATGATTAAGGATAATCCGAGTTATAGTTCCAAGTATTTTACATAGAACACATGACAGTACAACACAGGAACAGTCCCTGCTTTGTTTAGTTTAAGAAGATTGACACAACATGCTGGAATAACTCAGAGGTGCGGGCAGCATCTCTGGATAGAAGATTGCTTTAGAGATAGAGCGCGGAAAATGTCCCATTGGCCCACCGAGTCCACGCCGAACAGCGATCCCCGCACACTTACACTATCCCACACACACTGGCAACCTTTTACAATTATACCAAGCCAATTAACCTGCGTCTTTGGTGTGTCTGGAATTATCTGCCACAGAATGCAGTGGGAGCCAATGCATTGGATATTTTCAAGAGAAAGTTGGATTTAGCTCACAGGGTTATTGGAATCAAGGGATATGGGGAGAAGAGAGGAACGGGGTTCTGATCCTGGATGATCGCCCATGATCATATTAAATGGCGGTGCAGGCTCGAAGGGCCGAATGTCCTACTCCTGCACCTATATTCCACGTTTCGATGTTTCTCTGAATGGGCTGATTCGGCAACTTTTGAAACTTTGGAGGGACCTTAATTGAGAGAGGGAGTGACTTCAGCGGGGGCGGGTTAAGAGGTCATCAATATGGCGTCGCCTATGGCGCTGTGGCCGCGGCTCCTCATCCCCCTCGACCACCCTCGTGGGTGTGGAGAAGGAGTGAGGGGCAGGGATAATTGGATTGGAAGGGTAGGAAAAGTAGTGGGTGGGATGAGAGGGGGGTGGGAGAGAGGCGTGGGTAGGCAGGGAGGAGGGAGGGGAGAGGTAGAAAGGTAATTGGGGAAGGAGAGATAAATAGAAGGGCAGGGGAGGACGGAGAGAGGGGGATGGAGGTGGTAGGGAGAGATAAGAGAGAAATGGGGTGGTCGTGGAGTGGGAGGGATAGAGGAAAGGAATGAAGGTGGAGGGAGAAAAATAAATGGAGGGGAGGAAGTGGGGGAGGGAGGGAGAGGGGATTGGAGGGAGGGAGAGAGAAATGGAGATGAAGGGGTGGTTTGAAATGGTGAAGGAAGGGAGGATGGAATGGAGAAATAAATAGAGAGGGAGGGGAAACAGGGGGAGAGGGAGATGTTTAGGGGTGGGGAGAGTGAAAGGGCAAAGAGGGGCTTAGGCGGTTCGGGGAAGGAAGGGGGAGTAGGAGCGGAGGAAAGACGAAATAAGAGGAGAGGGAGGATGTTCAGGGAGGTGTAGGGAGAGAGGGGTGAGGATGAAGGGGTAGAAAGGAAGAGTGAGGGGTCGGCGGGAAGATGGCGGGATGGAGTGGAGGTGTGGTGTGTGTGGATAGGTGTACGTGCTTGAGTGGGATGGGGTGGAGAGTGCAAGAGGGAGAGGGGGCAGAGGGGAGTGGGTTAGGGGATGAGAGACGGGGAGGAGGAATGGCGAGGGCGTGGATAGATGAGGCGATGGAGGGAAGGGATGGAGCGAAGGGGAGGGGGAGGGAGAGAGAGAGAAGGGAGGGATGGTCGATCGGTTGGGATGACGGAGCCTCTCGCTGTGACAGAGCCCCGAGCAGCGGAAGTGGATGGAGCCGCCGGTGTTCACGTACAACATGTTGACTCCACCGGGGGAGAAGAAAGGTGCGAGAGGGAGGGGGGTGATGGTCTGCTGCGCTGGTCATTATACGGAACCTAAAATCATAGGGTCATACTTTTAAAAAGTTTCAAAATAGATTTCTTCAAGTAATAAATATGTTCAATATATACACCATGCACAAAAACTCCTTCTGATATAGTCTGAGTCGGTACATACATACAATACTGTTTCCCCAAATCACAATTCGACCCCACACCCTTGCCACTCATGTGGCCCACTGGCGTGAAATCGATCAATCATACCGCGTGGAAACGCCACCCCCCCCCCCCCCCCCCCCCCCCCGCCCAAACTGTCCAGTTTAGTTCCACATCACCGTTTATATCTCTCGGTTCCCTTATTCCTAACCAGTCTGAAGATGGGCCTCCACCTCAAATATCACCCATTACTTCTCTCCAGAGGTGCTGCCTGTCCAGCTGTGTTACTCCAGCTTTTTGTGTCTATCTTCGGTATAAACCTGCAACTGCAGTTCCATAGTATTCGGATCAGTTTATTGTCACGTGTACCAAGGTGCAGTGAAAAGCGTTTTGGTCCGTGCCGACCAACATGTGCCATCTGCATGAGACACTCTGATTAGACTCATAGAGTGTTAGTGATAAAGCGCCGCCAGGCAGCAACTCTACCGCTGCGTCACCGTGAGCCACACACTCGTTCTCCTTCTCCCCGCTCCTAGCCCGGTGTAGAGGTACAGAAGCCTGGAAGCGCGCACCACCAGACTCAGAACTGTGAGTGATACTGTGTGGAAACAGGTCCTTCGGCCCAACGCCCACACTGACTAACACGTCCCAGCTACACTTGTCCCACCTGCATGCGTTTGTCTCATATCCCTCCAAACCTGTCCTAACCATGTACCTGTCTAATTGTTTCTTAAACATTGGGATAGTCCCTGGCACAACAACATCCTCGGACAGCTCTTCCCAAACACCCACCACTCCGTGTGTGAAGTAGGATTGTTGGATCGTCGTAGGAACTCAGTGGGTCATCGGGCATGTTTCTACGTTGCATGACTCCTATAATTAATGTAAATGTGTGGCTGCTACAAATCCAGTGGGCTGAAGAGCTGTTTTCATGCTGCATAACTTTACAACACCAACATTGTTGTAACTGGATGGCTAGTATAAACTCAGTGGGCCGAACGGCCAGTTTCCATGCTGCATGAATCTGTGATAGTTGTAACTCGGTTTGTTAGTAGGACCTCGGTGACCTGAACGGCCTGTTTCTGCACCGTGTAGAAACACAGAAAATAGGTGGAGGAGGACGCCATTCTGCCCTCCGAGCCAGAACCGCCATTCAATATGATCATGGCTGATCATCATAAATTAGTACCCTGTTCCTGCTTTCTCTTGTCCCTTGATTCCGTTAGCCAGAAGCTTTCCAACTCTCTCTTGAAAACATCATGTGAATTCACCTTCACTGCTTTATGTGGCAGAGAATTCCACAGATTCACATCTCCCTGGTGAGATACGATACAGTCTGTGACCCATAGCGCTGTGGCCATTAAAGATCGTAGAACGGAGCAAGATACTCCACTGCTGCGTAATCCAATGCACTGAGCTGTAGTACGTAACTGAGCATAACGGCCGCCATCTTAGAATGCAACACGCTACTTCCGTTATGCCTCTCGCAGTGTAATCAGTGCTGTAGGGGAACAGTACGTGTGTGATATAACTCATCTATCAATTCACATATTTTAGTTGCTTTTCATTTTTAATGTTTTCCACTATGCCTGACCTATCTATTTCTACCCAGTTCCTCCCTTTGTGCATTCCCCTGCATATACACGAATATATATATATATATATATATATGTATATGCATATATTACGAAAACTAAGATCTTGAACACTGTCTGACTTTTTGTTTCGTGATTTCTGAAAGCACGCCGCCACATACGGCCGTCAATTTTGGCCACCTCGATCAGAGTCCCCCTCCGCCGGACGAGACCGGAGGATTTTTCCCATCGATGAAAAAGTCAGAAAGTTATTAATGTTTTTTAAAATATCGCCATTCTCTCTGCTGCCCCCGCTGGCGGCAAGGGGGAGGGACTATCAACCCCGGAAGTGTCGTGCGAGACGGAGGAAGCAGAGGGTCATGGCTCTCTAAGCTGCGAATAACACTGAACGCACGTCTACTCGACGGTGACCCTCGATGTGGTTGTAAAGTGTTTGCCAAATTGTTTGTCCTAGCTTTTAAAGAGTTTTCAGAAATGGATTGGTTGTAAAGTGTTTGCCAAATTGCCTTGGCTTTTAAAGAGTTTTCAGGAAATGAATTGCTTGTAACGTGTTTGCCAAATTGCCTTGGCTTTTTAAGATTTTTCTGAAAATGGATTGGTTGTAAAGTGTTTGCCAAATTGCCTTGGTTTTTAAAGAGTTTTCAGAATATGTAGTGGTTGTGAAGTGTTTGCCAAATTACCTTGGCTTTTTAAATCGTTGCGACAGTTTTCGGATAGATAAATCGTGAATAAACATTTTATTAAAGCAGGACTGTGGTTATTTGCCAATTTGGCGCTCATTCCGTGATGGCATGATGGCGCTGGTGACATCATTTCCGGTTAGCGGCAAGATGGCGCTGAGTGCGTATTTTCCGGTTCGTGGCAAGGTGGCGCTGACTGTAGAACCTCAGCTCCACGATGTTGGAGCAGCGGGCCCAGCACTCCGGAGCTTCCAACGGCGATCCAGGTAGGCCTCGCTCCGCTCCGCGGTGAATCCAGCTGAAGCTTTGGTCCGGGTCCCCGGCAGGACAGGCCGCTCCAATCGAGACGGTAGGCCGCGAGGAGGGGGACGAGGACGCTACTCGGAGAATAGTCGCGTCCTCGTCAGGAAGTGACTGGGAAACGGTTTGCCCTGATCCAACCCCCCTCCCATAGAAAAAGTAAATAATCCCCAAAACTACAATTTGAAAAAAAAAAGAAAAAAACGGACAGACTGTAGGCAGCGGCTGCCTTCAATGCGGCGCCCCTAGATTCAGTATTTAAAAAGTTATCGCCATTTTCATACTTGGAAAATAGCATCTCGATCCCTATTGCCTTTCCATTGACTTAACATGGAAGCTGTGATCGAGGACAGTCAAAAGCCCATACCTTTTTGAAAATTAAGAGAACTGAATGAAATTGACAGTTATTATAGATTGAAGCATTCTGAAACAAATATAAAACACCTTACTCGGATGACCTGAAATTGAACCATATAATTAGTTAATTACCTAATTGTAGCTAATTACAAAATTGACCATTGTGACTGAAATAGTAATGAACATCCAGACTGCCTTGAAAATTCAAAAATTTGATATTCTCAAGATCAGAACTTTAATATTATTGTATTGTACGCTGTAAGTCCGTAACAGATAAGTAAATACATTACAATTTCTAGCAATAGACCAAGTCCTTATTGAGAAGATCAGTTGCTAGCTGGTACATTGGCATATCACAATCAGTAGCATCATCATACTCCTCAGATTGTAACCAATAAGCAACTCTGTACACCTTGTTTTTCCTCAACTTTTCAATGTTGGCATTGTAAACTACAGGATTTTGCTCTTCAAACCACGCATGACATGCCTTTTTGCCCACTACTTTCCCATTAAGAATGTCCTGTAGATCATCACATTTGGAGTAGTCCATATTCGGATAATCTCTGCGAATACTGTCTAAATCAGTCTCTTTTGAGACTCTTTGAGAGGTTAATCATTGCGCAAATCAATTCATACCTCGACAAAAACCTGGACCCACTGCAGTTCGCTTACCGCCACAACAGATATCGATGGATGCGATCTCCCTGGCTCTCCACTCCGCTCTGAACCACGTGGACAACAAAAACTCATATGTCATTATTCATTGACTACAGCTCGGCATTTAATACAATCATCCCCTCCAAGATGGTTAATAAGCTCTCAGAACTGGGCCTCTGCGCATCCCTCTGTAATTGGATCATCGACCTCCTCATTCACAGACCACAATCTGTTCGCATTGGTCGAAATGTGTCGGCCTCGATAACAATCAGCAGGGCAGCACCTCAAGGCTGCGTGCTCATCCCCCTGCTGTACTGACTCTATACTCATGACTGCGAAGCCGGTCATGGGGCAAACTCCATCATCCAGTTCGCTGACGACACCACTGTTGTGGGACGTATCACTGATGGAGACGAGTCAGAGTACAGAAGAGAGAGCGACCGACTGACCAAATCGTGCCAGCACAATAACCTGGCTCTCACCACCAGCAAAACCAAGGAACTGATTGTGGACTTTGGAATGGGTAGGATCGGGACCCACAGTCCCGTTTATATCAACGGGTCGATGGTGGAAAGGGTCATGAGCTACAAATTCCTGGGCGTGCATATTTCCGACGATATCTCCTGGTCCCAGAACACTGATGCAATCATAAAGAAAGTACATCAGCGACTCTACTTCCTGAGAAGATTGCGGAGTGTCGGTTTGTAAAGGAGGACTCTCTGGAACTTCTACAGGTGCAGAGTAGAGATCATGCTGACCGGTTGCATCGGGGCTAGGTTCGGCAACTTGTGCGCCCAGGAGTGGAAAAGACTGCAAAAAGTTGTAAACACTGCCCAATCCATCATCGGCTCTGACCTCCCTACCATCGAGGGAATCTATCACAGTCGCTGCCTCAAAAAGGCTGGCAGCGTCACCAAGGACCCACCCAACCTGGCCACACACTCATCTCTCCGCTGCCTTCAGGTAGAAGGTACAGGAGCCTGAAATCTGCAACAACCAAGTTCAGGAATAGCTACTTCCCACAGCCATCAGGCTATTAAACTTAATGCATACAAAATCTGAACTTTAATTAGCCTACTTCTCTTTATATGCTTATTTATGTGTGTATATACATATTCAATGATATATGGACACACTGGTCTGTTCTGTATTATTTATGCCGGCAATATTCTGTTGTGCTGAAAGCAAAGCAAGAAATTCATTGTCTTATCTGGGACACATGACAATAAACTCTCTTCAATCTTGAATCTTGAATCTTCTGCAATCTGTCTACATGTCTGTTCCTCTATATCCCACTGGCTCTCTGGTGGCCTATAATTAAACCCACTGAGAGTGATTCTCATATTTTTAAGATCAACCCATAATGTCTCCACAAACCTACCCTCCAGTATGTGATCTCTGACATTCTCTCTGATTATTAAATCGATCACCTGATTAGTAAAACAATCGCCAATCAGACAACACGCTCTGTGCCAGCTAATGAAGGCAAGCATTGCATAAACCTTCTTCATCAATTTAACCTTGCCACTTGGGACGACGCATTGATGGCAGCCTCTGTCTGTTTTTCAGTATTTTTTCATTTTAGTCAGTTTTAAAAGTTTGTTTTGGATATTTCTTTAGCTTTTCTATGTCGGAGAGGGGGGTAGGATAAGGGGTAAACCGTTGCCTAGACACTTGCCGGCGAGGACGCGACCCACCTCCTCGCGGCCTACCACCTGGATTGGAGCGGCCTTTTCCTGCCGGGAACCCGAACCAGAGCTTCAGCAGCGGCGGCGCAGCGCTGGATACATCGGGGAGCGGGCGATTGCTTACCTGGATCGCCGTTGAAGCTCCGGAGTGTTGGGCCTGCTGCTTCAACGTCGGAGTTGTGGTTCGCAGAGCTTCCAGCTCGGGCGTCGCTGACTCAAACTTCGTTGAGTCCTGGGATCCCTTTGCCGAGGGCCGCCGCCGTTGAATCTCCGCCCAGCGCGGCCTGTGAACATCGGGAGCCGCGCACTCCGGTAAGAGGTGGCCGATTCGGATGTCCAAGCCGCAGAGGATGTCCTCTAGTCCCGTTGTCGGATTTCATTCAATCCGGCGAGCGGGCCTGAAGATCGGGTCGCCTGTAGCGTCGACAGCGGTGGGTTCGGGAGCATGACTGAATTTTGGAACCTTCCCTCATAGTGGAAAACTTTGATCCCGCTGTGTGGGGATGTCTGTGTTAAAGACTATTGTGTTCTGTGCTCTTTATTATTCGTTTAGCTTTATGGCGACCACACATTTCACTGTAACAATTGGTGCATGTGATAAATAAATATATCTTGTTTCTTCTATCTTGTATCAGATGTCCGTAGACCTTCACATTGAAGATCCTCTTTTGCTCAATATTCTCACGGTCCCACCATTCCCTATAAAACATATAACACAGAGGAGGATAGCACATGACCAGGCCCTTCCACCCTAACTGTCGAACATGATGACAACATAAACCAATCTCGTGTTCCTGAACATGAACATGAACGTGTCCAAAAGCCTCTTCAATGCCACGTTGTCATATGTCTTCACCGTCTCCTCTGGCAGTGCGTTCCGGCCACGCACCACTCTCAGGAGTAATTTGTTATTTGTTTATTGATTAGAAAAATATGACCAGTTGTTTGTGAAAAGGATCAGACAGGCGCCCTTATTGCTGTTATGCTTTGTATATGAGCACGGGGGAATACAAAAATGATGGTATGGTTTGCAGTCAGGGAGTAATTATTGGTTGCAGGATGATATTGATTACTTGGTAAAATGGCTGAACAGGGGCAGGTAGAATATAATGCTGACAATTGTAAGGTGTTGTTTTTTACACAGAATGGTGAATCTGGAGAATTCCCTGCCACAGAAGGTAGTTGAGGCCAGTTCATTGGCTTTATTTCAGAGGGAGTTAGATGTGGCCCTTGTGGCTAAAGGGATCAGGAGGTATGGAGAGAAGGCAGGTACAGGATACTGAATTGGATGATCAACCATGATCATATTGAATGGCGGTGCAGATTCGAAGGGCCGAATGGCCTACTCCTGCACCTATTGTCTATGTTTCTATGTTTCTATGATGGACGTTGGAAGGACGAAAATCCATCGGTCGTTCACAGTTTGTAGCTTTTCGTATAGTTATGATAGGTATAGCGAATATGGGGAGGCATTGGAGAGGGTGCAGGCGAGAACAGAATGCTGCCCAGTTATGACCTGTAAGAGGTTATGAACTGTAAGAGGTTTGACGGAGTTGCCTCTTTAAACTGTAACCCAAATCTCACTTTTACCTGGGACCTACTTGCGCCCTGAATGACAGCTCATAATGTCAGACAGAAAGATCCGTCTCAACGAGCAGTTGAATTTATCAAAGAAGTGCGTTACTTCAAGTCATTAACAGTACACACTGCGAAACACTGAGAGTACCGGGCGTGTATAATGATTCAAAGCACCTACAGATTGCAGATATCGAGTGACACAATGGTTACACGCGGATTGTTTATAACAATGAATCAATGATCAATGTATTCCGGTAATCTTCCTGTACTGACCGCTGCCACCACGGCAGAATCATATTTATTCTTCCACAGTGTTATCTTTATTCTTCGAATAACCCGGTGCCATTTTTTCAGCCAATTCTGCATCCAACATTCAAAGTATTTATCCCTCGTCGTCCAACGTTTTGAATTGTCACTTTGCGAGCGAGTCGATGTATTTCCATAAGTTTACGGTCTCTGTATATTGCTCATCGTGTGTAGGGGGGCGGATGCGGATGTACTGTAGCACAGAACAAGTGTGGATGGGTGATCTATGGCGGAGACTAAATGGTACCATTTACATCAGCGGTTCTTAACCTGGGGGTCAGGACCCCCATGGGAGGTCGTTTGGTGCTTTGCCGGGGGACAGGAAGAGATCATAAATATCATAGATTTGTTGAGCCCATTTTTAGGAACCTAAGAAAGGTACAAACCACATAAGTATTTTGTTCGCAAATGCGCGTACCGCTGCTTCGTTTACTCATATAATCAACACTCCTCTCCCTCTGAACGTTTCCCAACGTTTCCGATACTAGACTCATCCCTGCTATTGCACTTGCACAACGATATCACATTTGCTGTTCTCAACCAACCGTAAACATTGACAGCGCCAAGGATAACATGAACATGGCTATCAGGTTCCCAAACATCGTCTCTCTTCACCTGATCCGGGGGTTCTATCCAGGTTTCAACCCGCGATGATATTTGGCGCCCCCATAATTAATGTTCACATGTTCTAATATTTCACTGCCAGCTGTGCTATTTCTGGAATAGTTCTCTTCCCCGCAGTGAGTTCAGGTGGAGGGTATTTCTACGAGGTTATTTCCATAATCAACCACGTCAAGGATCGCCACATTAACATAGAAACATAGAAATTAGGTGCAGGAGTAGGCCATTCGGCCCTTCGAGCCTGGACCGCCATTCAATATGATCATGGCTGATCATCCAACTCAGTATCCCGTACCTGCCTTCTCTCCATACCCTCTGATCCCCTTAGCCACAAGGGCCACATCTAACTCCCTCTTAAATATCGCCAATAAACTGGCCTCGACTACCCTCTGTGGCAGGGAGTTCCAGAGATTCACCACTCTCTGTGTGAAAAAAGTTCTTCTCATCTCGGTTTTGAAGGATTTACCCCTTATCCTTAAGCTGTGACCCCTTGTCCTGGACTTCCCCAACATCGGGAGCAATCTTCCTGCATCTAGCCTGTCCAACCCCTTAAGAATTTTGTAAGTTTCTATAAGATCCCCTCTCAATCTCCTAAATTCTAGAGAGTATAAACCAAGTCTATCCAGTCTTTCTTCATAAGACAGTCCTGACATCCCAGGAATCAGTCTGCTGAACCTTCTATGCACTCCCTCTATGGCAAAAATGTCCTTCCTCAGATTTGGAGACCAAAACTGTACGCAATACTCCAGGTGTGGTCTCACCAAGACCCTGTACAACTGCAGTAGAACCTCCCTGCTCCTATACTCAAATCCTTTTGCTATGAAAGCTAACATACCATTCGCTTTCTTCACTGCCTGCTGCACCTGCATGCCCACTTTCAATGACTGGTGTACCATGACACCCAGGTCTCGCTGCATCTCCCATTTTCCTAGTCGGCCACCATTTAGATAATAGTCTGTTTTCCTGTTTTTGCCACCAAAATGGATAACCTCACATTTATCCACATTATACTGCATCTGCCAAACATTTGCCCACTCACCCAGCCTATCCAAGTCACCTTGCAGTCTCCTAGCATCCTCCTCACAGCTAACACTGCCCCCCAGTTTAGTGTCATCCGCAAACTTGGAGATATTGCCTTCAATTCCCTCATGCAGATCATTAATATATATTGTAAATAGCTGGGGTCCCAGCACTGAGCCTTGCGGTACCCCACTAGTCACTGCCTGTCATTGTGAAAAGGACCCGTTTACTCCTACTCTTTGCTTCCTGTTTGCCAGCCAGTTCTCTATCCACATCAATACTGAACCCCCAATGCCGTATGCTTTAAGTTTGTAAACTAATCTCTTATGTGGGACCTTGTCGAAAGCCTTCTGGAAGTCCAGTTACACCACATCCACTGGTTCTCCCCTATCCACGCTACTAGTTACATCCTCGAAAAATTCTATAAGATTCGTCAGACATGATTTACCTTTTGTAAATCCATGCTGACTTTGTCCAATGATTTCACCACTTTCCAAATGTGCTGCTATCCCATCTTTAATAACTGACTCTAGCAGTTTCCCCACTACCGATGTTAGACTAACTGGTCTGTAATTCCCCGTTTTCGCTCTCCCTCCCTTCTTAAAAAGTGGGGTTACGTTTGCTACCCGCCAATCCTCAGGAACTACTGCAGAATCTAAAGAGTTTTGAAAGATTATTACTAATGCATCCACTATTTCTGGAGCTACTTCCTTAAGTACTCTGGAATGCAGTCTATCTGGCCCTGTGGATTTATCGGCCTTTAACCCATTTAATTTACCCAACACCACTTCCCGGCTAACCTGGATTTCACTCAATTCCTCCAACTCCTTTGACCCGCGGTCCCCTGCTATTTCCGGCAGATTATGTATGTCTTCCTTAGTGAAGACGGAACCAAAGTAGTTATTCAATTGGTCCGCCATATCCTTGTTCCCCATGATCAACTCACCTGTTTCTGACTGCAAGGGACCTACATTTGTTTTAACTAATCTATTTCTTTTCACATATCTATAAAAACTTTTGCAGTCAGTTTTTATGTTCCCTGCCAGTTTTCTTTCATAATCTATTTTTCCTTTCCTAATTCAGCCCTTTGTCCTCCTCTGCTGGTCTCTGAATTTCTCCCAGTCCTCCGGTAATCTGCTTTTTCTGGCTAATTTGGACGCATCATCCTTCGCTTTGATACTATCCCTGAGTTCTCTTGTTATCCACGGATGCACTCCCTTCCCTGATTTATTATTTTGCCAAACTGGGATGAACAATTTTTGTAGTTCATCCATGCAGTCTTTAAATGTCTTCCATTGCATATCCACCGTCAACCCTTTTAGAATTAATTGCCAGTCAATCTTGGCCACTTCACGTCTCATACCCTCAAAGTTACCTTTCTTTAAGTTCAGAACCATTGTTTCTGAATTAACAATGTCACTCTCCATCCTAATGAAGAACTCAACCATATTATGGTCACTCTTGCCCAAGGGGGCACGTACAACAAGACTGCTAACTAACCCTTCCTCATTACTCAATACCCAGTCTAAAATAGCCTGCTCTCTCGTTGGTTCCTCTACATGTTGCTTTAGATAACTATCCCGCATACATTCCAAAAAATCCTCTTCCTCAGCACCCCTGCCAATTTGATTCACCCAATCTATATGTAGATTGAAGTCACCCATTATAACGGTTTTGCCTTTGTCGCACGCATTTCTAATTTCCTGTTTGATACCATCTCCAACTTCACTACTACTGTTAGGTGGCCTGTACACAACACCCACCAGCGTTTTCTGCCCCTTAGTATTTCGCAGCTCTACCCATACCGATTCCACATCCTGCAAACTAATGTCCTTCCTTTCCATTGCGTTAATCTCATCTCTAATCAGCAACGCTACCCCACCTCCTTTTCCTTTCTCTCTATCCCTCCTGACTATTGAATATCCCTGGATGTTCAGCTCCCAGCCTTGGTCACCCTGGAGCCATGTCTCCGTGATCCCAACTATATCATAGTCATTAATAGCTATCTGCACATTCAACTCATCCACCTTATTACGAATGCTCCTTGCATTGAGAAACAAAGCCTTCAAGCTTGTTTTTACAACACACTTACCACTTATACAATTTTGTTGAAAAGTGGCCCTTTTTGATTTTTGCCCTGGATTTTCCGGCCTGCCACTTTTACTTTTCACCTTGCTACCTATTGCTTCTACCCTCATTTTACACCCCTCTGTCTCTACGCTCACACATTTAAGAAACCCTCTCCCTTTAACTCCATCCTCCACTAGCCCATTCGACACCCCACCCCCCTTATTCAGTTTAAAACCACCCGTGTAGCAGTGGCAAACCTGCCTGCCAGAATGCTGGTCCCACACCTGTTAAGATGCAATCCGTCCCTTTTGTACAGTTCCCCCTTACCCCAAAACAGATCCCAGTGATCTAAGAATCTGAATCCCTGCCCCGTGCACCAGTTCCTCAGCCACACGTTCAGGTCCCGTATCTCCCTGTTCCTGCTCTCGCCAGCACGAGGAACTGGAAGCAAACCGGAGATAACAACCCTGGAGGTCCTGCTTTTCAGCATTTTTCCGAGCTCTCTAAAGTCACGCTGCAGAATATTCATCCCCTTCTTTCCGACATCGTTTGTGCCGACATGCACTACCACTTCCGGATGTTCTCCTTCGCCCTTGAGGATTTTCTGCACTCTGTCCGTGACATCCTGGATCCTGGCACCAGGAAGGCAGCACACCATCCTCGCATCCCGTCTGTTGCCGCAGAAACCCCTGTCCGTACCTCTCACAATGGAGTCTCCCACTACAATGGCGTTGCCTGCCTTAGGCCTTTTAGGTTTTGGCTCAACAGCCCTATTCGCATCACAAGCCAGTCCGCCGCCCAGTGTAAACACCTCTTCGGTCCCGACAGCTTCTAAGTGGGTGAACCTGTTCACAAGAGGTACAACACCCGGGGACGTTGGCATTCCATGCTTCTCCACCGTTCTCACTGTCTCCCACCTTCTCTCTTCCAGTACCTTAGGTGTAACAATCGTACTGTAGGACTTGTCGAGGAACGACTCCGTTTCTCGGACGAACCGGAGGTCATCCACTTGCTTCTCCAGTTCCCCAACACGGCCCTTGAGCAGCTCTACCTGGATGCACTTCTCGCATTTGTAGCAGCCAGAGGCACCAGCGGTGTCATTGACCTCCCACATACTACATTCTGACTAGTTATGTTCTTGCTGTAATAAATGTATGAATAGCAGTTTGGGATTTCACGTGACCGTATCATTAAATGAGTCGTTTGTGATCCATTGTTGTTTTACTTCCGATGTATTTTAAGATTTCCTGTACTTGCAGAAATAGACAAATGGGTCCAGTGTAGATGGAGATACGTTTGGCAAGGATGTGGCTGAAGGCCTCTATTCTGTGCAGCAAGATGCTATGATTCAACGCTTCTGTAACTGTAATCCCCAGCCCCAGCCCCCCCCCCCCCCCCCCGGCAGCGAACTGTATACACAAGACCCCTTGTTAGAATCGAACCCAAACATCTGGCTCTGTGAGCCAACTGCTCTTGCACCGTGCCGCCAAATTTCACCTTGACCTTGGTTAGAGTGAAATTGGTTATTTGTGATCACACTGTATGTCAGAAAATTACTGTGTCTGTGAAGGGTCCCAACCCGAACCCTCACCTATTTGTAGATAGTCACAAAACGCTGGATTAACCCAGCTGATCAGCAGCATCTCTTCAGAACATTGATAGGTCACTGTTCGGGTCGCAATCCTTGTTCGGTCTGAAGAAGATTTCCGTCCAGAAATGTCACCTATCTATGTTGTCGAGAGATGCTGCCCGACCTGGTGAATTTCTGCAACATTTTGTGTCAATCTTCGTTATTAACCATCTACTGTAGTCATTATCTATGTTCCCCAGAGCCTGACCCGCAGAGGTACTCCAGCGTATTGTGCATTCTTTACATAAACGAACATCTGCAGGCATCTGGGTTAAAGTAGTTGAGTTTCTTTTATTGTCATTCAAACTATTTAGTTTGAACAAAATTATGTACTTTGCAGTCATGACAGAAAATAAAGTAACAGAACACACAATAAACACAGTTTAACACAAACATCCATCACAGTGAATCTCCAGGCACCTCCTCACTGTGATGGAAGGCAAAAAGTCTTAAAGTCTTATCTCTTCCTTGCTTATTCTCCCTCTGCGTTGAGGCGATCCAGGCTTTCGATGTTGGGCCCCCCGCCGGGTGATGGTAAGTCCCGCGAAAGGGCCGGTTCAGACTCCGTGGCCCAGGGCGAACGAAGCTGCCACCCTCCAGTCCAGCGGACGAAGCTGTAGTTGCGGGAGCTCTGGAGAATCGGTCACCAACCTGGGATCTGCGAGCTCCCGATATTGTCGTCCACTGGGCCCGCGGCAGAGACTCCGAGGCTCCGAAGTCGGGCCGCCGCCGCCGCAACGCCACCACAGCCCCGAAGTCGGACAGCTTCGCGATGGTGAGTCGAGGCTCTGCCTCCGGAGCCTCGAGGTCGGTTCCAGTTGGAGGCTGCCAGCTCCACGATTAGGCTTCAGTGCAGACAGAGATGGAGACGGAGATACGACAAGAACAGGTCGCATCCCCTTGCAGGAAGAGGTTAAAACAAATTTCCCACCCCCCACACATGTACACAAATAAAAATAAAGTAAAACATTCATTTAACAAGACAAAAGAAACCACAACAATAGAAAAGACAGACGGACTGCACGCGAACCGCAGCTCCATGGGCAGCGCCGCCCCTTCCGCACTAAATTATCCGTCACACAATTAGTTGCAGATTTAATTCTGGCAAGATATCTATCAATTCAATTCAATTCAATTCAAGAAGTTTATTGCCATGTCAACAAGTTGATAGGAATGTGTCTTGGTTCGCTCTCAGACAGATACAATACAGTACAATACAACCACCACATACACCACAATAAATAATACAGACAATACCGTACGAAGGACAATATATACATGAAGGACAATATATACATGAAGGACAGTACCCAGCAGCGTCATGTTAAGCGTAAGTGCAAGTGCAAGTGCAAAAGAAAGTGCAAAGTGATTAGTGCAAATTCAAATATCTGATGGCTTGGAGGTAGGTGCTGTCTCTGAAGCGAGATGTTTTACTTGTAATGCTTCTATATCTCCTTCCTGATGGGAGGAGATTAAAGAGGTGATGTGCCATGTGAAAGTGCTCTGCTATGATTTTTTTGGCCTTTCTGGTGAGTCTTGTTGAGTAAAGTGATGTCACTGAGGGAAGTCTGCTGCAACCAATGATCTTAGAAGCTCGGCGCACTATTCTCTCTAGCCGAATCTTATCCCGCGAGGTTGTGTGACCATACCAGACGCGCATGGAGAATGTGAGTATGCTTTCTATGGTAGACCTATAGAAGTGGGTCATGGCTGGTCGACTGACGCTGATTTTTTTGAGCTGCCGCAGGAAGTAGAGTCGCTGGTGGCACTTACTGATTATGAGACTGGTGTTGAGCTCCCATGATAGGGATTGATGTATGGTGGTCCCGAGGAACTTAAAGGAGGTGACCCTCTCAACCACCTCTCCATTGATGAAGAGAGGGAGGAGGGGGGTGGCCTTCTTTCTGAAATCAACAACCAGCTCCTTAGTTTTTGTGATGTTAAGTATGAGGTTGTTGTTCTCACACTACCTTACTAGCTCCTCTACTTCACTACGGTAAACGGTTTCGATGTTATTGGTAATAAGACCTGCCACAGATGTGTCATCTGCAAACTTAAATAACAAGACAGTCAGAGTGTGAACAGCAAAAATGTGTGTATACAGAGCACAGACGAGGTGATAAAACGCAACCCTGGGGGGCGCCGATGTTCAGGAACCTAGCCAGTGAGACATGGTTACCAATTTTTACCACCTGTTTTCTGTCACATAGCAAGCTATAGATCCATTTACATAGAGATGAGTTGACCCCCAGTTCCTGTAAAGTGTGTATCCTGATAATTGCTATGCTGTGTCACGTAGCGTGGTTAGTTCTGTAAAGACCCCATTATCTGCCTGTGGATGATGCACCTGTAGACTCCTCCTCATGATTCTGCCCTCTGATGCTGTGTGGATTTCGCATGGTCTCCCGGCCGCCGCGGGGATTTAGATCGTGGCCACAAGATCCCCTCGACCTCCCGACCACGCTATTAGTTGACAGAGTAAATCGCTTCCATGATGCGGCCCTGTTGACGCCGGGCTGTTGCAGCATCAATGGTCATTTGAGTGCAATTCAAAGGGATACATTGAATATGTACGAAGGAATTGCAGATGCTGGTTTAAACGGAAGATAGACAAAAAAAAGCTGGAGTAACTCAGCGGGACAGGCAGCATCTGTGGAGAGAAGGAATGGTGGCGTTTCAGCCGAAACCCTCATTAAGACACGATCCCGACGCGAAACATCACCCATTCTTTCCCACCTGAGATGGTGCCTGTCCCGCTGAGTTACTCCAGCATTTTGTGTCTATCTTCGGACACATTGAATGGGCATTCGTCGGTTAAATTGTCTGCAGCGGTTATCCTGACGTGCGGCATTGATTGGGAGGTCGGAACGGCCTCTCAAACAGTAAGATGCAATAACACAATGTAGAAGAAGACGTCATTTCGAAAGGAATTTTCAGATTCACCGTGACATTACAGACACTTTATTGATTTGAACAACACAACGAATGGGCTCTTAATCACATTTTTTAATTCCTCCCTGAATTTCTTCTGGGACACCCCATAAATAAAGATGTTGGTGCAAGCACTCAGGGCTCTCAGCATGTATCCGGACCGTTCTGCAATGGTGAATGGGTCGTTGTAATCTGACCCTAAGATATGAACGTCTAGGAAGTTTACACTCATGAAACACACGAACGTCACCATCCACAGTAGTACGAAGTTACCGGATATGGCCAGCAATAGAATGATGGACTTCCGTCGTTTATCCACCTCATGATCTGCGCCGCTCCCGGCTTTGTTGTCCCGTCGGAGGCCACTCCTCACTCTATTGGAGTGTATAATGTGTTTGATTGTCAGGGCGTTTAGGAGAATAATCAGTAACATTGGTATAACTGGGGTTACAATGGTTTCCATGACCGAAAGTGCTGCCCCTATCGGTGTGGCGTAGACATCTGATGGTACCCAACAGTACCAAGCCACGTTGTCAATTATATACAGAGGTGCGAGGAAAATATACACTGGAATATTTTGAATACAACTTAAGATACACGTTACTGTTATCACCACAGCTGCAGTTTTCTCAGTGCAATATTTTACTCGTAAATTCTGATTACAAATAGTGACAAATCGATCGAATGTGAACGTCACCGTTAGCCAGACAGAGCAATCAATGGAAATACAATTAAACAAAATACGCAGTTTACAAATGTGATATAATTTGAGGAATGAATACGGATAATAGGCACCTGCCATCTCTGAAAGAATTACCTCGATGATCAGAACCATTAGATCAGCTACGGCCATGGATACCAGGTAGCGGGTGATACATTTGGAGAGGCCACACTTTTCCCGGGAGAGAATGATGATTGCCATCAGGTTAGCTGTAGATAAGACGAAATTAAAACGAATTAAAAGCAATGACCATCTTTCAATGTTCCAGGAGCACGTTAGTTTGACACATCTTCGTTCGAAAGTGAGTGGATTATATGATATTGTATCTCGCATCGAAGTGTTCGGCAGGGGAATGGCCACCCGGAAATTCCTCGGTAACAATCACAGATTGAGTTCAGGATGCGCATGTGAATGTAAATATAGCATCCAAATAACGCCCCTGTTAACCTGACCGGATTTGCTTCATAAGGCGTACAATTTTTACCGCCGTTGGTAAACATTGTGTGGAATTTGCACCTTTTACCTGTGTTCACGGTGGCATGCCTGTGTGACTGCTTGCTTGATTCAATGCCTTCCCTGCCTTTCGATGCCTCGCCTTGTCTTCAATGAATTCCATTCAATGCCTTGTCTTGCTTTCAATGCTCAGTCTTGCTTTCCCATCAATTTCTTCCCTTAACTTCAATGGATTGCATTCAATATCTTGCCTTGCCTTGCCTCGCATTGCCTTCAATGCCAATGCCATCCAGGATCTTTAGGATGCGGAAGAAACCAGACCTGATGGAAGAATCAACGTTGTCGCGAAGAAAATGTACAAACTCCACACGGGAAACGCTGGAGGTCGGGATCAAACCCGGGTCACTGATGCTGTGAAACGGAAGTAGGAGCTTTTGTCCTTCGACGGAGCACCGATGTCCTTCTACTTGCGAAATACTGCTGACTGGTCGGATACTCATACGTTGTCTGCAGTGAATCGGCCTCTGGCAGAAATTTTAGGGAAATTGAGAAGTGCACGTGTAAAGGAAAATCAGCCGATGAATCCAATTGTAGTGAATTGTAGATTCAATCCAATTGTAGTTGGATACGACACAAGCTAGATGGACCGAACCTGCCGCATTCTACATCGGAGGATCTGTGTTCGTCCAATTCGATATCAGTCCGTTTCTATTTGGCGATGGAGACTTATCACAGTCCTAGTTTTGTGAACAGCGCCAATGGACACAGAAGCATCTGCACCAGCTGCACATTGGTATCACACAACATCTCCGGGCAAATATAAATTACTGGGCGACCTACAGAATCGGTGAATACGAGGCCATTAGCATATACCCCTTGGCAGGGGATCGTCTATATCACATTGAGAGGGAAATAGATAGATTAATTGTTCATCTATAATAACATGATGATAGCCATTTCCGATCACAGGACATAAAACACTTGCATAATATAGAACATAGAAAGCCAGCAGAGAACAACCCGGTCTGTGTGAATCTTACACGTTCTGCATGTCCCCGCATCAGCTTCCTCCAGGTGTTACCGAATCTTCCCTCATCCGAAATACCTGCGGGCTTGTAGGTAAACTCGCCGCCGTAAAAATTGTCCCTCGCGCGCAAGGAGTGAATGAGACGCTGGGTTAACATAGAATAAACGTGTCTGTCTACATGGCACTGGAATAACCGGCCATAGAAGCGATTGTGCATTTTAGATGTCCGGTGTCAATCATTGTTTCAGTCACCCAAGCAACAAGTACTAGCACGTCTATTTTTTAACAGTAAGGCCGAGACGGCGAAATATCGGCAGACAATTATAAAGTGCTTACCAGGAACACCAACGATGACAAGGATAGGGTAGAACACGCGTTCTACCTGGTTGACGACCGGCCGGTACATGACCAGGGATAATTCACGCTTCCTACCTATGGTATGACAGGTCGCTTGCTTTTAAAGATAACATGCTTTTAACGACTCGTTAAGTTGCTTTTAACATATTCTCCAGAGAAACCATATGACGCCTAATCAAGGCAAATTAATTGAGATTAGTGTCAGTCATTTAAACAAACAAAGTTAGCAACAGCACACGTGCTACTTCTGATTATAGAATTGCATAATAACTGCCAGCAGAGTTGGTTAATATCTAAAATGGGGACTATATTATTATATTATAGAATATAGAGATAATTGTAAGTAATGATTCGTATTCTATACATTTCCATTTCTATTTGCATTCCCAGTTCCCTGCAGCAAAGTAACGTTTGTTGCTGATAATCACCAGCACCAAGCCAAGTTGTCAATTGTGTATAGCGGTACGAGGAAAATATACACTGGAATGTACACGTTAATGCTATCACCAAAAGCCGCAGTTTTCTCAGTGCAATATTTTACTCGTAAACTCTGATTACAAATAGTGATAAATCGATCGAAGGTGAAATACACCGTTTGCCAGACAGAGCAATCAATGGAAATGCAATTAAACAAAATACGAAGCTTACAAATATGAGATAAGTTGAGGAATGTGTACGGAAAATATGCACCTGATATTTCAGAGAAAATTACCTAGAAAATCAGAACATTATATCAGCTACGACCATGGATACCAGGTAGAGGGTGATACATTTGGAGAGACCAAACATTCCCCGGGACAGAATGACGATTGCCGACATGTTAGCTGTAGATAAGACGAAGTTAAAACCAATGACTATCCTTCATTGTTCCAGGAGCACGTTAGTTTGACACTTCTTCATACGAAAGTGAGTGGATTATTTGATTCTGTATCTCGCATCGAGATGTTCGGCACATATGTCTACGGTAAGAGGAGTGGCTGCCCATACATTACTCTGTATCAATTTGTGATTGATTTCAGGATGCGCATATGAATGCAAATGTTGCAAATAACTCCTTCATTTCCGACCAGATTTTCTTTATAAGGCGTACGATATGTTACCACCCTTTATCCTCAAAGAAAATGAACAGCAGTGACTAATTCTTGGTAGCTCCAGCATCGCAGGTTAGCTGCTGATTACTGGAGTTGTACGTGTGAAGTTTGCGCCTTTTTCCTGTGTTCACGTTGGTTTGCCTGCGTGATTGATTGATTGGTTCAATGCCTCGCCTTCCCTTCAATGCATTGCATTTGATGAATTCAATTCAATGCCTTGCTTGGATGCGTCACCTTCGATGCCCTGCCTCGCCTTGCCATCAACGCCAGATTTTCTTTGCCTTCATTGCCTTTTGGTTGGTTCGTTGTTTGTTTGGTTGTTTATTTGGTTGGTTGGTTGGTTGGTCGGTCGGTCGATCGTTGATTGATTGATTGATTGATTGAATGATTGTTCGATTGATTGATAGCTTGATTGCTTGATTGCTTGCTTGCTTGCTTGCTTGCTTGCTTGCTTGCTTGCTTGCTTGATTGATTGATTGATTGATTGATCATGATAACAGTCCTCGACCCTCCGTCACCTGCCGATCATTTATCACCCGTCCACACCAATTATCTTTGTTTTGACCAATCGCATCCACAACCTGCACAGCAGAATAAATTGCAGATTCCAGTTTACTTGTCCATATCCGTTATCGCCAGTGTATCGGCCCCAGGCAGATACTTTGGGGAAATTGGGAAGGGATGTGAAAAGGAAAAGCAGCCGGTGAATCACATTGCAGTTGAACGCGACGCAAGCTAGATGGACCGATCCTGCAGCCTTCTATATGGTAAGGGCTGTATTCATCTAATACGCTATCAGTCCGCTTCGATTTGGCGATGGGGAATTATTACAATCCTGCTTCCGCGAACATCACCAATGGAGTCAAACGCATCAGCACCAGCTACATATTGGCATCATACAACATCTACGGGCACATGTTAATTAGTGGGCGACCAACAGAACCGTTGAATACAAGGCGCATCAGCAGATGTGCCGTGGCAGGAGGTCGTCTTTCTCTCCTTGGGAGGGAAATCGATAGATTAATTGCTTATCTCTAATAACACGATGATAGCCAGTTCCCATCACAGGACATAGAACACTTGTAGAACATGGAGCATGGAACGCCAGCGGAGACCAACCCTGTCATATAACTATATAACATATAACAATTACAGCACTGAAACCGGCCATCTCGACCCTTTTAGTCCGTGCCGAACACGTATTCTCCCCTAGTCCCATATACCTGCGCTCAGACCATAACCCTCCATTCCTTTCCCGTCCATATAACTATCCAATTTATTTTTAAATTATTAAAACGAACCTGCCTCCACCACCTTCACTGGAAGCTCATTCCACACAGCCACCACTCTCAAGTCATGTCCCCTTGTTTGAATCTTCCCTTCTCTCAGGTGGAAAATCTTATCCAAGTCAACTCTGTCTATACCTCTCATCATTTTAAAGACCTCTATCAAGTCCCCCCTTAACCTTCTGCGCTCCAAAGAATAAAGCCCTAACTTGTTCAACCTTTCTCTGTAACTTAGTTGCTGAACCCCAGGCAACATTCTAGTAAATCTCCTCTGTGCTCTCTCTATTTTGTTGACATCCTTCCTATAATTAGGCGACCAAAATTGAACACCATATTCCAGAATTGGCCTCACCAATGCCTTGTACAATTTTAACATTACATCCCAACTTCTATACTCAATGCTCTGATTTAAAAGGCCAGCACACCAAAAGCTTTCTTTACCACCCTATCTACATGAGCTTCCACTTTCAGGGAACTGTGCACAGTTATTCACAGATCCCTTTATTCACCTGCATTCTTCAATTCCCTACCATTTACCATGTACGTCCTATTTTGATTTGTCCTGCCAAGATGTAGCACCTCACACTTATCAGCATTAAACTCCATCTGCCATCTTTCAGCCCACTCTTCCAACTGGCATAAATCTCTCTGTAGACTTTGAAAATCTACTTCATTATCCACAACCCCACCTATCTTAGTATCATCTACATACTAACTAATCCAATTTACCACACCATCATCCAGATCATTGATGTACATGAAAAACAACAGTGGACCCAACACAGATCACTGTGGCACCCCACTAGTCACTGGCCTCCAACCTGACCAACAACCATCCACCATTACTCTCTGGCATCTCCCATTCAGCCACTGTTGAATCCATCTTGCTACTCCACAATTAATACCCAACCATTGAACCTTCTTAACCAACCTTCTGTGAGGAATCTTGTCAAAGGCCTTACTGAAGTCCATATATACAACATCCACTGCTTTACCCTCATCAATTTCCCGAGTAACCTCTTCGAAAAATTCAAGAAGCTTTGTCAAACATGAACTTCCAGGCATAAATCCATGTTGACTGTTCCTAATCAGACCCTGTTTATCCAGATGCTTATATATATTATCTCTAAGTATCGTTTCCATTGATTAGCCCACCACTGACGTCAAACTAACAGGTCTATAATTGCTAGGTTTACTCTTAGACCGCTTTTTAAACAATGGAACAACATGCGCAGTACGCCAATCCTCCGGCACTATTCCCGTTTCTAATGACATTTGAAATATTTCTGTCATAGCCCCTGCTATTTCTACACTAACTTCCCTCAATGTCCTAGGGAATATCCTGTCCGGACCTGTAGACTTATTCACTTTTATATTTCTCAAAAGTGTCAGTACTTCCTCTTCTTTGAATCTCATAGATTCCATAGCTACTCTACTTGTTTCCTTTACCTCACATAATTCAATATCCTTCTCCTTGGTGAATACCGAAGAAAAGAAATTGTTCAATATCTCCCCCATCTCTTTTGGCTCTGCAGATAGCTGTCCACTCTGACTCTCTAATGGACCAATGTTATCCCTTGTTATCCTTTTGCTATTAATATAGCTGTAGAAACCCTTTGGATTTACTTTCACCTTAATTGCCAAAGCAACCTCATATCTTCTTTTAGCTTTTCTAATTTCTTTCTTAAGATTCTTTTTACATTCTTTATACTCCTCAAGCACCTCATTTACTCCATGCTGCCTATAATTATTGTAGACCTCTCTTTTTCCGAACCAAGTGTCCAATTTCCCTTGAAAACCATGGCTTTTCAATTTTTACTATTTCCTTTCAACCGAACAGGGACATAAAGATTCTGTACTCTTAAAATTTCACCTTTAAATGTCCTCCATTTCTCTTCCACATCTTTCCCATAAAACAAACTGTCCCAATTTACTCCTTTCGCATCGCCTCAAAGTTAGCCTTTCACCAATCAAAAATCTCAACCCTGGGTCCAGTACTGACCCTCTCCATAATTATATTGAAACTAATGGTATTGTGATCACTGGTCCCCAACACATACCTCTGCCACCTGACCCGTCTCATTTCCTGTCTGTGTGAATCTTACACGTTCTACATGTGGCCGCATCAATTTCCTCCAGGTGGTACCGATTCTTCCATCATCCGAAAAACGCGTGGATATGTAGGTAAAAACGCCTCCGTAAAAAAATGTCCATCGTACGCAAGAAGTGAATGAGAAACTGGTAGAATATGTCACTGGACCTACCGACCATAGAAGCGATTGTGCATTTTAGATTTTCAGTGTCAATAATTGGGTCAGATACTCAAGCAATAAGTAACAGCACATATATTTTTAACAATAAAATCTAGACGGTGAAATATCGGCAGAGAATTATAAAGGGCTTACCAGGAGCACCAATGATGACAAGAATGGGGTAGAAAACGTTTTCTAGCTGGATTAGTTTCAGTGATTTAAACAAACACATTTAGCCAGATCACGTTTGCTACTTCAAGTTATGGAATTGCGTAATAACTGCCTGCAAAGGTAGACAAAAAATGGTGGAGAAACTCAGCAGTTGAGGCAGCATCTACGGAGAGAAGGGATAGGTGAAGTTTCGGGTCGAGAGTCTGAAGAAACGTCGCCTATTCCTTCTCTCCATAGATGCTGCCTCACCCGCTGAATTTCTCCAGCATTGTTGTCTTTCTTTGCAGGCAGTTATTACGCAATTTCATAATTTTCCATCTACCTTCGAATTTTCCATCATCTGCTGTTCTTTCTTAGCCATAACTGCCAGCAATGTTGGTCGTTCAGTAAAATAGAGACTACATTATTATATTATAGAATATAGAGATAATTATAAGCAATGATTCGCATTCTATACACTTCCTATTCTATTTGCATTCTAAGTTCCCTGCAGAAAAGTAACATTGAATTATCTAATTATCAAACCGACAGCACCCGTATTCGGGATCGAACCCGGGTCACCGGCGCTACATTCGCTGGAAGGCAGCAATTCTACCGCTGCGCTACCGTTCCGCCCTGCGTCTTCCAATCCTTTTGCACCGAATAAGGCCCAATCCATATGCGGAAAGTTAACGTCACCCTCTGCAACAACACTGTGGGCCGTGTATCCTTCTGTAATCTGTCCACATGGCTGTTCCTCTTCCAATGTAGGTTTGCCACTTTCAGATGTCCGTAGACCTTCACATTAATGACCCTCTGTTGCTCAATATTCTCTCGGACCACCATTTGCTATAAAACGCCAAACACAGGGGAGTATAGCACAGGTCCAAGCCCTTCCACCTCAATTGTCCAACATGATGGCAACATAAACCAATCTCGTGTTCCTGAACATGATCCATACCTTCCAATGCCTTGAATATCCACGTGTTTATCCAAAAGCAACTTTCATTCCACGTTGCCATCTGTCTCCACCATCATCTCTAGCACCCACCACTCTCAGGACTAATTTGCCATATGTTTATTTAGAAAGCTATATCCAGTTGTGTGTGAAAAGAATCAGTACTGGCCCCCTTATTGCTGTTATGCTTTGCATATGTGCACAGGGCGATATGATCAGTAAGTCTACAGGTTCCTACAAAAATTATGGTATGGTTTACAATGAGGAAATAATTATTGGTTGCAGGATGATATTGATTACTTGGGGAAACAAGGGCAGGTCGAAGATAATGCTGACAATTTTTAGGTGACGTACTTTGGAAGGACTAAAAGGCACAGATCCTTCACAATTTGTAGCTTTCCGTTTAGTTATGCTACAGAGACTATGGGGAGGCATTGGAGAGGGTGCAGGCGAGGCCAGAATTCTGCCCGGATCTGTGGTTATGAGCTATAAGAGCTTTGACGGAGTTGTCTCTTTAAACTGTAACCCACATTTCACTTCCACCTGCGACCCACTTGCGCTCTAAATGACAGCGCATAATGGCAGACAGAAAGGTCCGTCTCAACGAGCAGTCTTGAGTTTATCAAAGAAGTGCGTTACTTCAATGCCTCAACGGTACTTACTGCGAAACACTGAGAGTACCAGGCGTGTATAATGATTCAAAGCACCTACAGATTGTATATATCCGGTGACACAATATTTACACGCGGATTGTTTATAATAATGTACCAATGATCAACGTATACTGGCCGTCTTCCAGTATTGACAGCTGCCACCACACCAGCGCAATCTGTCATCTTTCCCAGAGTTATCTATAGTCTTCGAAAATAACCCAGTGCCGTTTTTTCATAGAAAACTCTGCATCTACTATTCGAAGTATTTAAGCTTTGTCATCCAACGTTTTGAACTGTCACTGTGCGAGCGAGTCGATGGATTTCCGTAAGTTTGTGGCCTCTATAAAGTGCCCATCATATGCAGGGGGCGGATGCGGAAGTACTGTAGCACATAACTAGTGTGAATTGGTTATCGATTGCGTGGACTCGGTGGTATCGTTTATATGCTGCATATTTCAACCAATGTAATCAACACTCCTCTCCCTCACACCGTTTTAGATAATTTCCCTATCACTGATACTAGACTTATCCGTGCTATTGCACTTACATAACGATATCATATTTATCCATTCTCCTGTTATCTTGAGCATTGACAGCGCCAAAGATAACATGAACATGGCTATCAGGTTCCCAACGAAAGGGACCCGTTAATTCCTACTCTTTGTTTCATGTCTGCCAACCACTTCTCGATCCATGTCAGCACTCTACCCCCAATACCATGTGCCCACTAATCTCCTATGTGGGACCTTATCAAATGCTTTCTGAAAGTCCAGGTTCACTATATCCACTGGCTCTCCCTTATCCATTTTTCTAGTTACATTTTCAAAAAAGTCCAAAAGATTAGTCAAGCATGATTTCCCCTTCGTCAATCCATGCTGACTCGGACCGATCCTGTTACTGCTATTCAAATGTGCGGCTATCTCATCTTTTATAATTCACTCCAGCACCTATGTCAGGCTAACTGGTCTATAATTCCCCGTGTTCCCTATCCCGCCTTTCTTAAAAAGTGGGATAACATTTGCCACTCCATTCCAATTCAATTCACAGGAACCGATCCTGAGTCTATAGAACATTGGAAAATTAACACCAATGCATCCACGATTTCTAGAGCCACTTCCTTAAGTACACTGGGATACAGACCATCAGGCCCTGGGGATTTCCGCCCTCTTGCTTCCCGCTCATCTTTGCTACGTTGTACTTCTTTGCTTTAATTTTTATACTGTCCCTGACGTCCCTTGTCAGCCATAGTCGTCCCTTTCTCCCCTTAGAATATTTCTTCCTCCTAGGAGTGAACTGATCCTGCACCTTCTGTATTACTCCTAGAAATATCTGCCATTGTTGTTCCACCGTCATCCCTGCTAGTGTATCTTTCCCGTCAACTCTGGCCAGCTCCTCCCTCGTGCCCCATAGTCCCCTTTATTCTTCTGCAACACTGACACATCCGATATACCCTTCTCCCTCTCCAATTGTGGATTAAACCTGACCATGTTATGGTCACTGCCTCCTAATGGCTCTTTAACCTCGAGGTCCTTTATCAAATCCGGTTAATTACATAACACTAAATCCAGAATTGCCTTCTCCCTGGTAGGCTCCAATACAAGCTGTTCAAAGAATCCATCACGAAAGCACTCTACAAAGTCCCTTTCTTGGGGTCCAGTACCAACCTAGTTTTCCCAGTCTACCTGCACGTTGAAATCTCCCATAACAACCACAGCATTACTTTTGCTACATGCAAATTTTAACTCCTGGTTCAACTTGCGCCATATGTCAAGGCTACTGTTTGGGTGCCTGTAGATTAGTCCCAATAGGGCATTTTTACCCTTACAATTCCTTAGTTCTATCCATACTGACTCCACATCTCCTGTTTCAATGTCACCCCTTGCAAGGGACTGAATTTCATTCCTCACCAACAGGGCAACCCCACCCCTTCTGCCCACCTGTCTGTATTTTCGATAGGAGGTATACCCTTGAATATTCAGTTCCCAGCCCTGGCCCTCTTGCAGCCATGTGTCAGTAATTCCCACAACATCATATTTGCCAGTTTTTAACTGAGCCTCAAGCTCGTCCACTTTATTTATTCCTTATACTTCGCGCATTCATATACAGCACATTTACCTCCGTATTCACTTCCCCCCCTCGCAATTGGCCCTGACCGTACTCTGTTGTTCATTCTTAAGCTTTCCTTCCCATTAATTTGAGAATCTTTTGTAAATTTTCCTGTAGCAATTTCCCCTTCAACTCCATCATTATACTACAATTTGTCAGTCCCTCCCCCCCCCCCCCCCACCCCCCCCCCCCCCCCCCCCCACCCCCACCACCCCCCCCCCCCCCCCCCCCCCACGCACACACTATTTAGTTTAAACCGTCACGCGTAGCCCGAGCAAACCTGCCTGTCAGAATGTCAGTCCCCCTCCAGTTAAGGTGTAACTCGTCCCCTTTGTACAGGTCACCCCTATCCCAGAAGAGATCCCAGTTGTCTATAAATCTAAATCCTTGCTCCCTGCACCAGCCCCTCACCCACACATTCAGATCCCCCATCTCCCTGTTCCTGTCCTCACTGGCACGAGGTACTGGGTGCAATCCAGAGACAACCACCCTAGAAGTCCGGCCTTTCAGTCTTCTTCCCAACTCTCTGAACTCATGTTGGAGAACCTCCTTCCTCTTCTTCCCGTTGTCGTTTGCGCCTACGTGCACAACTACTGCCGGCTGTTCACCTTCTTTCTCTCGAGGATGTTCAGAATTCGGCTTGTGGCATCCTGAACCCTGGCACCAGGGAGTCAACAGATCATCCTCGCATCTCGTCTGCTGCCACATATTCTCCTGTCCGCTCCTCGGACAATGGAGTCACCCACCACTAGGGCTCTGCCCGACGTCGGTCTCGCCGGTCGAGTCTCATCTCCAGGATTGGAACCACTGACGTGTCCGCCGCTCGGACTGGAAACATCGTCTCGGCGGACAGTTCCCAAGATGGCGTACCTGTTTACATTAGGCACAGCCACCTGGGTCTTATGCACTCCACGATTTCCACCCTTTCTCTCCGTCACACACCTTGGTTCTTCGCGTAACCTCGGCATGATTGCCTCACTGTATGTCCTGTCAAGCAAACTCTCGTTTTCCCGGATGGCCCTGAGGTCATCCAGCTGCTTCTCCAGTGCCCCAACAATGTCCTTTCGGAGCAAAAGCTGGATGCACTTGCCACGGTTGTAGCAGCCAGAGGCTCCATCTGTGTCCCTGGGCTCCCACATTCTGCAAGCCTCACACTGTCTTATCTGCCCCTACATGTGTTCACCACGTTCCGTCCTCTCAAACGTTATGTGTAGCCTCCTCTCCGAAGACTCTCGAGCCAAAGACTCACAGGGCACTTCCCTCACAAGGCCGCTCCCTCACTGCCGCTCCCTAAGAGTCGTCTTGCTTATATTGACTGATAAGTTGCCTAATTTACCAACTTACCAATTTACAAACCAAATTGCTCCGTTTTAAACTGTTTTCTCCCTCTGACTCACTTCTAACTCTCCTCCCACTCGGGTCAGAGCCAATCAGTGCTTTTTCCTGCTTCTCTTTGTTGCTGTTACTTCAAAATCCACGGGAGCTCGGAGTTAAGTCTGCCTGTGCTTCGCCTCTCCTTTTCATCGGTTTCCCCCCTCTGACTCACTTCTAACTCTCCTCACACTTGGACTAGAGCCAATCAGTGCTTTCTCCTGCTTCTCTTTGTTGCTGTTGCTTCAAAACCCACGGGAGCTCTGAGTTTGGTTTGTAAATCCGCCTGCAATTTATTGAATCTTCGGGAAGAGATTAAAAAAAAACAGGCTTTGCGGTGCTAAGGAATGTGGCTGGGAGGCCGTGGAGCAGAGATCGCTAGAGGTGATTGGATCAGAAAGAGTCTGAGCGATTATGGCCACATGTTCGGCTTGTCTGCGAGTTTAGTGACAATGGCCGGGTTATGGTTGAGTGAGAGGAGAGCTGTGCGTTGAGAGAGGTAAGATCAACGTGAGCCAAGATCGTAGATAATTCAACACTATTGATTTCGCGGCTAGGTCTAAAGAACATAGACCAGAGAGGGTCAAAGGCCGTCAGGATGAGGCCAAGTGGAGGAGAAATGTTGGAGGCGGGAAAACATGTCGTCACTTTGAAGGGTAGCCCCTTTCCACAGATAAAGGTCCGGTGACGTGAGCGCCAAAATAATACCTCGACATTATGGCGGCAGGGTGGTGTTGTGAAGATCGGGGGGCGGATCGAGGGTGAAGTTCGATGGAGAAATGACGGGTACTGAGATAGGAGGGCAATGACGGGTAGTGTAAAGGTGGTGCCATTACTGAAGTTCCCTGTTGGCAGTGAGAGCAGCGGGATTCTGCAGGGGAGTGAGTCAATGTGATGTTGCCGGATCTGGCAAGGTGGAGCCCGCTGCAGAGACCAGAGTTTGGAACCGGGATAAGCTGATGCTTCCAGGCTGTTGGTGGCCGGTGCAGAGTCAAGGATCGGCTGAGTCAATGTATGCCTCCCGTCGGCAGACGGTTTGCAGGCAAGGGTCGCCGGTGCGGTCGGCCGGCAAGCAAGGCCAGGGGGCGGCGGTGAAAACAGTGCACCTTGGCTGGAACCGGCGGGGTGATGGTGAAGAAGGGGAGGTCTGGACAAAGATTCGACAAGATCCCCCATGCTAGGACGCTCTGGAATGTTGGATCGCACGGGATCCAATGAGGTATAGCTGAATGGATAGCAAATTTGCCACATGGAAGGACAGAGAGTGATGGTGGAACCTTGCTTCTCAGGCTGGAGGACTGTGGCTAGTGGTGTGCTTCAGGGTTCGATGCTGGGCCCGTTACTCTTTGTCATCTACTCCAATGATTTGAATGAGAAGATACAGGGCAAGGTTAGCAAGTTTGCAGATGATATACAAGAGGATAGTTTTGCAGATAGTGAATATGGCTGTGAAAGTTTGCAGCAGGATTTGGATCGATTAGCCAGGTGGGCTGAGGAAAGATTGATGGAATTTAATACGGAGAAGTGTGAGATGTTGCATTTTGGGACGTCGAACAAGAGCAGGACTAACACAGCGAATGGTAGGCCTATGGGGAGTGTTGTAGAGCAGGGGGATCTTGGAATGCAGGTGCATGTTTCCTTGAAGGTCGAGTTGCATGTCGATCAGGTGGTTACAAATGTTTTGGCACGTTGTATTCCATCAGTCACAGTATTGAGTATAGAAGTTGCGAGGTCATGTTGCAGTTGTATATACGATGATGAGACCGCATTTAGAATATTGTGTTCAATTCTGGGCACCGTTATAGGAAAGATATTGTCAAACTTGAAGGTGAAGGGGAAAATATTTAATGGGAATGTGACTGGTAACCTTTTCACACAAAGTGTGGTGGGTGTTTGGAACTAGCTGCAAGATGAGGTAGTTGAGGCTGGTTCTATTACAACGTTTATAAAAATGTTTGTCAAGTACATGGATAGGACAGGTTTGCAGGTACATGGACCAAGCGTAGGAAGGTGGAGGTAGTGTAGCTGGGACATGGTGGCCGGTGTGGTAAAGTTGGACTGTAGGGCCTGTTTCCACACTGCATCACTCTATGACTCTACGATAAGCAGCGACGGACTATATGATGGTGGTAGCCAGTGGCGGCAACATCTTCGTGGTACCGGCGGATTAGTGAGACTAGATCTATTTTATCCAGTGCCTCGCCCAATCGCTAAACACCAGGAGCAATGTTCACACGTCAATATCCTACAAAACTCACAAATCTATGGAATGTGAGAGCAACCCGGCATGCAAACAACATTCAGACGGCACTGCAAGTCAGAATCAAACACGGGCATCTGACGCTGTGAGCCAACAACTCTACCACCGCGCCACCAAATGTCGCCTTGACCTTTCGTAAGAATAAAATTGGTTAATTGCGATTTCAGGGCGTTACTGTATCTGAGAAGGGTCACGACCTCCTAACGTCACCCATTTATAGATATTTACAAAATGCTGGATCAACCCAGTTGATCAGCAGCATCTCTTGCGAACATGGAGAGGCGACTTTTCGGTTCCGAAACCTTGTTCAGTTTGAAGAAGCTTTCCGTCCAGAAATGTCAACTATCTATGTTGTCGAGAGATGCTGCCCGACCTGGTGAATGTCTTCAACATCTTCGGTATAAACCATCTACTGTAGTTCCTTGTTAATACGTCAGCTATCTATCTTCCCCACATACGCTGCCTGACCGGCAGAGGTAGTCCAGCATATTGTGCACTCTTTACGTAAACGAACATCTGCAGATACTTGGGTTAAATTACAATAAATTACCCGTCGCTCAATTACATGCAGATTCAATTCTAGCAAGATATCTATCCTGATAATTGCTATTCTATGTCACGTGTTGTGGTTGACAAACAATGCCATCATTCTACAAATCTGCCTATCCATGATGAACCTGCAGGCTTCTCCTTGCGATCCTGCCGACTGATGCTGTGTGGATTTTGCATGGTCTCCCTGCCCCCGCGGGGATTTATCTCGTGGCCAGCTGATCCTCTCCACGTCCTAACGACTCAATTAGTTGACTGAGTAAATTGCTTTAGTCATTTGAGTTCGATTCAAATGGATATGTTGAAAGTGTAGGACGGAACAGTAGATACTGGTTTAAATGCGAGATAGACATAAAAAGCTGCAGTAACTCAGCGGGACTGGCAACATATCTGGAGAGAAATAATGGGTCGCGTTTCGGGTCGAGCCACTTCTTCATAAAGGGTCTCGACCCGAAACGTCACCCATCCCTTCTCTCCTTAGATGTCGCCTGTCCCGCTGGGTTACTCCAGCTTTTTGTGTCTATCTTCGGATACATTGACTGGGCGTGCGTAGGTTAATTGCTGAATGGATTATCCTGATGTGGATGGTATTGAGTGGAAGGTACTAACGGCCGTTCGGACAGTAAGATGCAATAACACTATTTAAAAGAAGACGTAATTTCGAAAGGAAATTTCAGATTTACCATATAACCATATAACCATATAACAATTACAGCACGGAAACAGGCCATCTCGGCCCTACAAGTCCGCGCCGAACAAATGTTTTTCCCCTTAGTCCCACCTGCCTGCACTCATACCATAATCCTCCATTCCCTTCTCATCCATATGCCTATCCAATTTATTCTTAAATGATACCAACGAACCTGCCGCCACCACTTCCACTGGAAGCTCATTCCACACCGCTACCACTCTCTGAGTAAAGAAGGTCCCCCTCATGTTACCCCTAAACTTCTGTCCCTTAATTCTGAAGTCATGTCCTCTGGTTTAAATCTTCCCTATTCTCAAAGGGAAAAGCTTGATCACATCAACTCTGTCTATCCCTCTCATCATTTTAAAGACCTCTATCAAGTCCCCCCTTAACCTTCTGCGCTCCAGAGAATAAAGACCTAACTTATTCAACCTATCTCTGTAACTTAGTTGTTGAAACCCAGGCAACATTCTAGTAAATCTCCTCTGTACTCTCTCTATTTTGTTGACATCCTTCCTATAATTGGGCGACCAAAATTGTACACCATACTCCAGATTTGGTCTCACCAATGCCTTGTACAATTTTAACATTACATCCCAGCTTCTATACTCAATGCTCTGATTTATAAAGGCTAGCATACCAAAAGCTTTCTTTACCACCCTATCTATATGAGATTCCACCTTCAAGGAACTATGCACGGTTATTCCCAGATCCCTCTGTTCAACTGTATTCTTCAATTCCCTACCATTTATCATGTACGTCCTATTTTGATTTGTCCTGCCAAGGTGTAACACCTCACATTTATCAGCATTAAACTCCATCTGCCATCTTTCAGCCCATTTTTCCAAATGGCCTATATCACTCTGTAGACTTTGGAAATCCTCTTCATTATCCACAACACCCCCTACCTTGGTATCATCTGCATACTTACTAATCCAATTTACCACCCCTTCATCCAGATCATTGATGTACATGACAAACAACAAAGGACCCAACACAGATCCCTGGGGCACCCCACTAGTCACCTGCCTCCAACCCGACAAACAGCCATCCACCATTACCCTCTGGCTTCTCCCCTTCAGCCACTGCTGCATCCATCTTGCTATTCCTGCATTTATACCCAACAGTTTAACCTTCTTAACCAAACTTCCATGAGGAACCTTGTCAAAGGCCTTACTAAAGTCCATATAGACAACATCCACTGCTTTACCCTCGTCAATTTCCCTAGTAACCTCTTCAAAAAATTCAAGAAGATTAGTCAAACATGACCTTCCAGGCACAAATCCATGTTGACTGTTCCTAATCAGACCCTGATTATCCAGATGCTTATATATATTATCTTTAAGTATCTTTTCCATTAATTTGCCCACCACTGAAGTCAAACTAACAGGTCTATAATTGCTAGGTTTACTCTTAGAAACCTTTTTAAACAATGGAACAACATGCGCAGTACGCCAATCACGGGGACTATTCCCGTTTCTAATGACATTTGAAATATTTCTGTCATAGCCCCTGCTATTTCTACACTAACTTCCCTCAATGTCCTAGGGAATATCCTGTCAGGACCTGGAGACTTATCCACTTTTATATTTTTCAAAAGTGTCAGTACTTCTTTTACTTTGAAACTCATAGTATCCATAACTACTCTACTAGTTTCCCCTACCTCACATAATTCAATATCCTTCTCCTTGGTTAATACCGAAGAAAAGAAATTGTTCAATATCTCCCCCATCTCTTTTGGCTCTGCAGATAGCTGCCCACTCTGTTTCTCCAATGGACCAATTTTATCCCTCGTTATCCTTTTGCTATTAATATAGCTGTAGAAACCCTTTGGATTTACTTTCACCTTACTTGCCAAAGCAACCTCATATCTTCTTTTAGCTTTTCTAATTTCTTTCTTAAGATTCTTTTTACATTCCACATACTCCACAAGCACCTCATTTACTTCATGCTGCCTATAATTATTGTAGATCTCCCTCTTTTTCCGAACAAGATGTCCAATTTCCCTTGATAACCAGGGCTCTTTCCAATTTTTACTGTTTCCTTTCAACCGAACAGGAACATAAAGATTCTGTACTCTTAAAATTTCCCCTTTAAATGTCCACCATTTCTCTTCTACATCTTACCCATAAAACAAAATGTCCCAGTCCACTCCTTTTAAATCATCTCGCATCTCATCAAAGTTAGCCTTTCTCCAATCAAAAATCTCAACCCTAGGTCCAGTTCTGACCTTCTCCATAATTATATTGAAACTAATGGTATTGTGATCACTGGACCCGAAGTGCTCCCCAACGCATACCTCCGCCACCTGTCCCGTCTCATTTCCTAACAGGAGGTCCAGCACTGCCCCTCCTCTAGTAGGTACCTCTATGTATTGCTGCAAAAAACTATCCTGCACACATTTTACAAACTCCAAACCATCCAGCCCATTTACAGAATGTGTTTCCCAGTCTATGTGTGGAAAGTTGAAATCTCCCACAATCACTACCTTGTGCTTACTACTAATATCTGCTATCTCCTTACATATTTGCTCTTCCAATTCTCGTTCCCCATTTGGCGGTCTATAATACACCCCTATAAGTGTTGCTACACCTTTCCCACTTCTCAGTTCCACCCAAATAGCCTCCCTAGATGAGCCCTCCAATCTATCCTTCCAAAGCACTGCTGTAATATCTTCCCTGACTAGCAATGCAACACCACCACCTCTTGCCCCTCCAATTCTATCACACCTGAAGCAACGAAATCCTGGAATATTTAGTTTCCAATCACAGCCCTCCTGCAACCATGTTTCGCTGATCGCCACAACATCATACTTCCAGGTGTCTATCCAGACTCTAAGCTCATCCACCTTTCTTACAATGCTCCTAACATTAAAATATGCACATTTAAGAAACCCCCCGTCTCTTCTTCTCTGTTTATTTCCCTTTTTTTCTTTCTCCTCTTGTGTCCGAGTGCTTCCCTTTTCTGCTTCCTGCCTCCCATTCTGTCTACTAGCTTTCTCTATTTGAGTCCCTCGCCCCAACCATTCTAGTTTAAAATCTCCCCAGTGACCTTTGCAAATTTCCCCGCCAGGATGTTGGTCCCCCTCGGGTTCAAGTGCAACCCATCCTTTCTGTACAGGTCCCACCTTCCCCAAAAGAAGTCCCAATGATCCAGAAACTTGAATCCCTGCCTTCTGCACCAGTCTTTCAGCCACGCATTTATCCTCCACCTCGCTCCATTCCTACTCTCACTGTCGCGTGGTACAGGCAGTAATCCTGAGATTGTTACCTTTTTGGTCCTTTTCCTTAACTCTCCTCCCAACACCCTAAATCCTCCCTTCAAGACCTCTTCACTTTTTTTACCTATGTCATTTGTACCAATATGTACCACGACCTCAGGCTCCTCTCCCTCTGATTTCAGGATATCTTGGATGCGTTGAGACACGTCCGATACCTTGGCACCAGGGAGGCAGACCACCATCCTGGTCTCCCGACTTCGTCCACAGAAACGCCTATCCGACCTCCTAACAATAGAGTCCCCAATTACTATTGCCCTCTTCTTTTTTTCCCTACCTTTCGGAGCAACAGGGCCGGTCTCTGTGCTGGAGGCCCGTCCGCTGTTGCTACTCCCGGGTAGGCTGTCATCCTCATCCGTACTCAAACAGGAGTACTTATTTGCAAGGTGTACCGACATTGGAGTACTCCCTCGTTCCTGCCTCTGCCCCTTGCCCTTCATTAGCGTGACCCACATGTCTCTCTCCTGTGGTTTTGGAGTGACCACCTCCCTATCCCTATTTACCGTGCAATTGATTTGTAAATTAAAATGAATATTCTCTTAAACACATTTTTAAATTCCTCCCTGAATTTTTTCTGGGACACCCCATAAATAAAGGTGTTGGTGCCAGCACCCAGAGCCCTCAGCATGTATCCGGACAGTTCTGCAATGGTGAATGCGTCGTTGTAATCTGAGCCTAAAAGATGAACGTCCAGGAAGTTTACACTCATGAAACACACGAACGTCACCATCCACAGTAGTACGAAGTTACCGGATATGGCCAGCAATAGAATGATGGACTTCTTTCGGTTCTCCACCTCCTGGTCTGACCCACTATCGGCCTTATTATCCTGTCGGAGACCACGCCTCACTCTATTAGCGTGTATAATGTGTTTGATTGTCAGGGCGTTGAGTAGAATAATCAGTAACATTGGTATAACTGGGGTTAAAATGGTTTCGAACACAGAAAGTGCAGCCCATATCGGTGTGGTGTAGACATCTGATGATACCCAACAGTACCAAGCCACGTTGTCAATTATATACAGAGGTACGAGGAAAATATATAGTGGAATATTTTGAATAATACTTAAGATACACGTTACTGTTATCACCACAGCCGCAGTTTTCTCTGTACAATATTTAGCTCGTAAATTCTGATTACAAATAGTGATAAATCGATCGAAGGTGAACGTCACCGTTAGCCAGACAGAGCAATCAATGGAAATACAATTAAACAAAATACGGAGCTTTCAAATGTGAGATAAGTTGAGGAAAGAATACGGATAATAGGCACCTGCCATCTCTGAAAGAATTACCTCGAAGATCAGAACCATTAGATCAGCTACGGCCATGGATACCAGGTAGCGGGTGATACATTTGGAGAGGCCACACATTCCTCGGGAGAGAATGACGATTGCCACCAGGTTTGCTATAGAAAAGACGAAATTAAAACCAAAGACCATCTTGGATTGTTCAAGGAGCATGTTACTTTGACACTTCTTGTAACGAACGTGAGTTTGATTCTATATCTCAGATCGAGATGCCGGCACAGGTTTCTAGAGCGAGAGTAATGCCAGTATAAAGTGCAGAATGATTTCAGGGTGCGCATGTGATTGCAAATGCTTCATTCAATTTACACCTCTGTGTACATAGAAACATAGAAACATAGAAAATAGGTGCAGGAGTAGGCCATTCGGCCCTTCGAGCCTGCACCGCCATTTGATATGATCATGGCTGATCATCCAACTCAGTATCCCATCCCTGCCTTCTCTCCATACCCCCTGATCCCTTTAGCCACAAGGGCCACATCTAACTCCCTCTTAAATATAGCCAATGAACTGGCCTCAACTACCTTCTGTGGCAGTGAATTCCACAGACTCACCACTCTCTGCGTAATCTCCGGCCCAATTTGCTTTACAAGACGTACAATTCTTACCATCCTTTTCCCTCAAAGCAAATGGAGAGCAATCCTGATAGCTCCAGCGTCCCAGGTTCGATACTGATTGCTGGAATTGTTTGTGTGGAGTTTGCACCTTCTCCCTATGTATCTTCAATACCTTGTCTTCCCTTCAATGCCGTGTCTTGCCTTTGAATTCAATACCATGCATTGCCATTGAATTCCATTCACTGCCTTGCTTTGATTTCAATGCCCTAACTTTGCCACCCCTGCAATTCATTGCCTTCGATGCCTTCCCTTATGCTGCCGTAAAAGCCTTAACATCAACGCCTGCCTCGTCTTAGAAACATAGGAACATATAAAATAGGTGCAGGAGTAGTCATATCGGCCCTCCGAGCCCGCACCGCCATTCAATATGATCACGGCTGATCATACAACTTAGTATCCTGTACCTGCCTTCTCTCCATACCCCCTGACCCCTTTAGCCACAAGGGCCACATCTAACTCCCTCTTAAATATAGCCAATGAACTGGCCTCAACTACAATACAATACAATACAATACAATACAATACAATTTATAGTCATTTGAGCCTCAGTGAGGCTCAAACGAAATTCTGTTTATCTCCCCTGTTCTCCATGTCTCTCCCGATGTCCAAGCCCCAGGCGGGCGATGATAAGTCCCACGGCCATTTTAGGCCGTGCCGGGCGATTTACGGCCCCGCTCCCGGTCTAAAAGCCACAAAGTTGGAGCCCCCGGCGGGCGCTGGAATGTCCCACGGCCATGAAGCCGTGCCGGGTGATGTATGACTCCGCTCCGGGTCGTTCCAACTCCGCGACACGGGCTGGAGAAGTCGCGTTGCGGGAGCTCCGGGAAGCGGTCTCTCTCTCCCCCCGGACCCGCGAGCTCCCGATGTCCCAGTCCACCGGACCTGCGGCTGCGTTGCTGGAGCCTCCGAGCCCCAGGAGTCGAGTCGCAGCAGCGAGTCACCACCGCTCCCCACGCGCCGAGGCCGGTCAGCCCCACGATGGTGAGTAGTCCGCAGCTCCGCTGCTCCGCAGTCTCCCGAGCCCCCGGGTCGTTCAGGTTGGGGTCCGCTCCACGGTGCTAGGCCCCAACGACAACGGAGACCCGACAGGGAAAATGTCGGGTCTCCCAGACAGGGAAGAGATTTTAAACAGTTTACCCTTCCCCCCCCGCCCCCCACATATACACATTTAAAACCAGTATTAAAAAACACCAAACACTACATTTAACTAGACAAAAAATAAAAAAAAGACAGACAGGCTGTAGGGGCCGCTGCAACGGGTGAGTCGCGCCGCCACTAAATTCTGTGGCAGAGAATTCCAGAGATTCACCACTCTGTGTGTGAAAAATGTTTATCTCATCTCAGTCCTAAAAGATTTCCCTTTTATCCTTAAACTGTTACCCCTTGTTCAGGACTTCCCCAACATCGGGAACAATCTTCCTGCATCTACCATATAACAATTACAGCACGGAAACAGGCCATCTCGACCCTTCTAGTCCGTGCCGAACACAAAGCCTGTCCAACCCCTTAAGAATTTTGTAAGTTTCTATAAGATCCCCGTTCAATCTTCTAAATTCTCGCGAGTACAAGCCGAGTCTATCCAGTCTTTCTTCAGATGAAAGTCTTCCCTCCAATGTGTCTCCTTGACTGCAATGAATTGCATTCGAGTCCTTTACTTGCCTTCAATATCATGCCATCAATGCCTTGCCTCTAACGCATTACCTGCAATGCCTTCCCCTGCGTTGGTCAAAGCCTTGCCATCGACGCCTGCCTTGCTTTCCATTCATTACGTTGCCTTATTGTGCTGTTGATAGATTGACTGATTGATACAGCATGATAACAGTTCCCCAGCACACCGACCTGCCGATCATTTATCACCCGTAGTCACCAGTTCCATTTTTCCCAACAATCGCATCCACTCCCTGCACAGTGGAAGCAATGACAGAATTCAGTTTACCAACACGGGTTGTGTTTGAAAACAAATTATTATTAAAACTAATTATCATTAACTAACTATTGAACTCTCGGATCTCTGGGATGCGGAGGAAACTAGATAAATCAACGTGGTCCCGAGGACAACGTACAAACTCCACCCGGGAAACGTTGGAGGTCAAGATCACTCCCGGTCTCCGTCGCTGTGATTCACAAACACGAGCCCGCAGCTCCTGTGTCCTTCTACGTGCGGATACTAATCCAAACACGATGCCGGCACAGCATTGGCCTCTGGTAGAAAAGTTGGGGAAATTTGGAAGAACATGTGATAAGCAAAATCAGCCATTGATTCCAATTGCAGTTGGACGCGACACAAGCTAGATGGGCCGAACCTGCCGCCTTCTATATCGTAGGGGCTGAATTCACCTAATTCGCGATCAGTTCACTTCGATTTGGCGATGGAGAATTATTACATGCCTGGTTCTGTCAACACCGTCAAAGGATTCAGAAACATGTGGACCAGCTACATATTGATATCACACAACAACAGCGGGCACATGTTAATTAGTGGTCGACTGACAGAACCGGTGAATATGAGGACATCAGCAGATGTGCCGTGGCAGGGGATCGAGTGTATCTCCTTGAGATGAAAATCGATAAATTAATTACTGATGTCTAATAACATGATGATAGCCTTTTCCGATCACAGTACATATAACACTCAGGGTCATGGAACATAGAAAGCCAGCAGAGACCAACCCGGTCTGTGTGAATCTTACACGTTCTGCATGTCCCCGTATCAGTTTCCGCCAGGTGGTACCGATTCTTCCCTGATCCGCAATAGTGCGGGTTTGTAGGTAAACTCGGCGCCGTAAAAATGGTCCTTCGTGCTCAAGGAGTGAATGAGAAGCTGGGATAACTTGAACTAATCTGCCTGTTTACACCGCACTGGATCTACCCGCCATAGATGCGATTGTGTATTTTAGATTTTAGATGTCAATAATTATGTTAGTTACTAAAGCTATAAGTAATAGCACATCTAGTTTTAACAGTAAAGTCTAGACGGCGAAATATCGTCAGAAAAAGGTAAAGAGCTTACCAGGAACACCAATGGTGACACGGATTGGGTAGAACACGTTCTCGATCTGGTTGACGACCGGTCCGTTCATGACCAGAGATAATCGCTGTTTCCTGCCAGTGGTATGTGACAGGCCGCTTGCTTTTTAACCTTAGTAGCATATTCTCCAGAGAACCACATGGCGCCAAATCAAGGCAAATTAATTGAGATTTGCGTCAGTCATTTAAACAAACAATGTTAGCCAGATCACGTTTGCTGCTTCTAATTATAGAATTGTGTAATAACTGCCAGCAGAGTTGGTTATTCTCCATAATAGGGAGTATTATTTTATTATAGAATAGAGAGATATTTTAAAGTAATGATTCCTATTCTATACACTTCCTATTCTATTCGCATTCTCAGTTCCCACAGTAGAGTCATGTTGAATTATCTATCCACACCCATGTGCTGATCTAAAAGCCTCTAGCTGTTACTTTTACAATTGCTGCCACCATCATCCCCAGCATCACGTTCCAGGCACCCGTCACCCTCTGTACAAAAACCTGCTCGCGTACATCTTTTAAACTCTGACCATTTCACCTTAACTATATGCCTTACAATCTCCTCCACCGTGGAGAACGTTTCTGACCTGCTATCCCATCAATGGCTCTCGTGGCGTTGTATTATCAAGTCTGCTTTAAACCCTCGGTATTCTAGATAAAGCATTCCAAGTTTGTCCTGGTTCTTCTGGTGCTCAAAGCAGGACAATCCAGGAAGCAGTCTGTTGAATCTATTCTGCACTCACTCTGAAGCTTTGAAGCCATTGCTGTACGTGGGCGGGGAGAACCGCACATAATCCTTAACATATGACCTACTCAAAGTGTTATCGGTCAGTATCATAACTTCTTGACTTTTGTATTCAAAGCCCGACTAATGAAGGCAAGCATGCCAAACGGCTTCGGTACCATTCTAGCTACTTGTATTTCTCCTTTTTGGGAACTATCGATTTCGACCATAATTTCATTCCACACATCAGATCTGTTGAGGAGCATAAAGAATGTAAAATGAATTTTAAGAAAGAAATTAGAAAAGCTAAAAGAAGATATGAGATAGCTTTGGCAAGTAAGGTGAAAGTAAATCCAAAGGGTTTCTACAGCTATATTAATAACAAAAGGATAACGAGGGATAAAATTGGTCAACTAGAGAGTCAGAGTGGACACCTATCTGCAGAGCCAAAAGAGATGGGGAAGATATTAAACAATTTCCTTTATTCGGCATTCACCAAGGAGAATGATATTGAATTATGTGAGGTAAGGGAAACAAGTAGAGAAGCTATGGATACTATGAGAATCAAAGAAGAGGAAGTACTGACACTTTTGAAACATATAAAAGTGGATATGTCTCCAGGTCCTGACAGGATATTCCCTAGGACATTGAGGGAAGTTAGTGTAGAAATAGCAGGGGCTATGACAGAAATATTTCAAATGTCATTAGAAACGGAAATAGTGCCGGAGGATTGGCGTACTGCGCATGTTGTTCCATTGTTTAAAAAGAGTTCTAAGAGTAAACCTAGAAATTGTAGACCTGTTAGTTTGACGTCCGTGGTGTGCAAATTAATGGAAAGGATACTTATAGATAATATATATAAGCAACTGGATAAACCGGGTCTGATTAGGAACAGTCAACATGGATTTGTGCCTGGAAGGTCATGTTTGACTAATCTTCTTGAATTTTTTGAAGAGGTTACTCGGGAAATTGATGAGGGTAAAGCAGTGGATGTTGTATATATGGACTTCAGTAAGGCCGTTGAGAAGGTTCCTCATGGAAGATTGGTTAAGAAGATTCAATTATTGGGCATTAATGGTGGATTAGCAAGATGGATTCAACAGTGGCTGAATGGGAGATGCCAGAGAGTAATGGTGGATGGCTGTTTGGCAGTTTGGAGGCCTGTGACTAGTGGTGTGCCACAGGGATCTATGTTGGGTCCACTGTTGTTTGTCATGTACATCAATGATCTGGATGATGGTGTGGTAAATTGGATTAGTAAGTATGCAGATTGTACTAAGATAGGTGGTGTTGTGGATAATTAAGTTGAATTTCAAATTCAATTTGAAATTGCTTTACAATTGCTGCCACCATCATCCCCAGCAAATTGACTTTGAAAATCAACTTAATTATCCACAACACCACCTATCTTAGTACAATCTGCATACTTACTAATCCAATTTACCACACCATCATCCAGATCATTGATGTACATTACAAACAACAGTGGACCCAACACAGATCCCTGTGGCAAGAGAGATTTAGGCCATTTGGAAGAATGGGCTGAAAGATGGCAGATGGAGTTTAATGGTGACTGTGAGGTGCTACATCTTGGCAGGACAAATCAAAATAGGACGTAAATGGTAAATGGTAGTGAATTGAGGAATGCAGTTGAATAGAGGGATCTAGGAATAACTGTGCACAGTTCCCTGAAGGTGGAATCTCGTGTAGATAGGGTGGTAAAGAAAGCTTTTGGTGTGCTGGCCTTTATAAATCAGAGCATTGAGTATAGAAGTTGGGATGTAATGTTAAAATTGTACAAGGCATTGATGCGGCCAATTCGGGAGTATGGTGTACAATTTTGGTCGCCTAATTATAGGAAGGATGTCAACAAAATAGAGAGAGTACAGAGGAGATTTACTAGAATGTTGCCTGGGTTTCAGCAACTAAATTACCTAGAAAGGTTGAATAAGTTAGGTCTTTATTCTTTGGAGCGCAGAAGGTTAAGGGGGGGATTTGATAGAGGTCTTTAAAATGATGAGAGGGATAGACAGAGTTGACTTGGATAAGCTTTTCCCACTGAGAGTAGGGAAGATTCAAACAAGAGGACATGACTTGAGAATTAAGGGACAGAAGTTTAGGGGTAACACGAGGGGGGACTTTTTTACTCAGAGGGTGGAAGCTGTGTGGAATGAGCTTCAAGTGGAGATGGTGGAGGCTGGTTCGATTTTATCATTTAAAAATAACTTGGATAGTTATATGGACGAGAAAGGAATGGAGGGTTATGGTCTGAGTGCGGGTAGATGGGACTCGGGGAGAATAAGTGTTCGGCGCGATCTAGAAGGGCCGAGATGATTTGTTTCCATGCTGTAATTGTTATATGGTTATATGGTTATATGTTAACCCTCATGCCACCAACATTACAATTCCCCATACATTGACCTCTCAAAGTGCAATACTTCCCAGTCGCTGGGAGTAAAATCGGCTGCAGTTTATTGAATCGTGGGGAGGAGGTAGAAACGGGCTATGCAGGTCTGGGGGCGGGGTGGGGGGGGGGGGGGGGGGGGGGGTGGGGGGGGGGGGGGTACCCGGACGTGGCGTCGAAGGACGAGAAGCCCAAGCAAAGAAATGGAATCCAAGTAACCGAACGGAAACGAAGCCGAAACACCAAATAACCAAAGCCTACGAAGCCGAAACGCCAACTAACCGAAAGGGTGGGACGTCTAAAAGCAAACTCACCGAAAGGCCGCTTTGCCGAAACTCCTACTCACCGAAAGTCTGCGTCGCCTACAAGCCAACTCACGGAATGGCCGCTCTGCAGAAAAGTCAAATAATGGACATGTCGTCGCGGAGGGCGGGATTTGTCAGCGATTGGTCCAGACTCCTGCGGCCATCACATCACCGTCTGGTGGAGACGGGAGGGAGGGTTGTCGTTTTCCCACACAACCCATAGGTGACTGGGCATTCAGAACCGGAGCACCAAGTTGTAAGCGGCCGAAGGAACGCATCCTTCGGGCCAGCCCTCAGTCTCCCACGGGCTCCGGCGACATCATGTCCGTTATTTGACGTTTCTGCAGAGCGGGCATTCGGTGAGTTGGTTTGTAGGCGACGCAGTCTTTCGGTGAGTACTGGCCGCATGGTACTGGAACACCATTGCCTGTGGCAGGTTGTGCTTCCTCAGCTGCCGCAGGAAGTCCGTTGTGCGTTTTTGACTGTGGTGGCCCCCCATTTAAGGTCCTTGTAGGTGATGGTACCCAGGAGCTTAAAATGCTCCACGGATGTGACTGTGGTGTTGTTCATGGTGAGTGGGGTGAGGGGACGGGAAGCTCTCCTAAAGTCTACAATCAATTCCACTGTCTTAAGAGCTCCAGTTGTTGCGATGGCACCAGGACGCCAGATGTGACACTCCCTGTCTGTAGGCAGATTCCTCCCCATCGTGAATCAGTCCAATCAGGGTTGTGTCGTCCGCAAACTTGAGAAGCTTGACAGAGATGTCAGTGGAGGTGCAGTCATTGGTGTAGAGATAGTAGAGAGGTGAGATTACGCAGCCTTGCGGTGCTCCGATGCTGAGGGTTTGCGGGTCCGAGATGTGCTTTCCCAGCCTCACATGCTGCTTCCTGTCTGTCAGGATGCTGGTGTTCCAGCGACAGATTGGACCAGGCACAGTCTACTCGGAAAGTTTGGAATGAAGTAGCTCTGGAACAATGGTGTTGAATGCAGAGCTAAAATCAACAAACAAAATCCTCGCATAGGTCCCCCGGCGATCTAGGTGCGATCAAAATGCAATCTACCCATAGCGGAACGAGCTGCATAGTGTCTTCTTGAAAATTGGAATAGCGATCACTGTTTAGCTTACCCTTACAAGTAGCCGTAAAGGAGCAAACTATTCAAATGTCATCTTCCATTACTCAGTGTGTCGTCAACTTTGCAGTCTACTTGTCAGGAGCAAATATATTTTAAACGTTAATTTACCCTTCTACACTTGGGCAGACTGTGCCTGGAATTGTGATGCATTTTTATTGTTGGGTCCAAGTCACACGGGAGGACTGGTCCCCCAACACAACCCATTCCCCAACGAAATATTCCACCACACACGCGTTCCCCAACGCAAACCATACCCCAACGCAAAATTCCACCACTCACCCATAGCCCCTATCTGCGCAGGCGCGGATCATTTCCCCTCATCCCACCCACTTATGTTCATGTGTGGGAGGGGAGGTGGGAGGGAAGTGGAATAAGTGGCGGGGTGGTGTGGAATGGGAGGGGTGTACGAGGAAGTGTAGGAGGGAGGCCGTGGGTCGTGTTGGCGGAGCAGCGGTGTGGGGGAGGCGGGTGTCTGGCGGGGGGAACGGCGGGTGGGACGTGTGTGTATGGGCGGGAGGGGTGTGTGGGCGGTGGGAGGGAAGAGTGGGGGCGGGTGTGCGTGATTGTGGGGGCGGGGAGTGGGTTGTGCGGGCGGCTGGGGGTGTATGGGCGGGGATTTGTGGCGTTGTGTTGGTTGGGTGCGGATGGTTGTGCGTCCGGGCCGGTGTGGCGGCGGGGTTTGGGGGGGGTTGTTGTAGGGGGAGGGTGGGTGTAGGCGTGGGGGAGTTGTGGGGGAGAGGGGTGTATGTGCGGGGGCATGTTGTGGATAGAGGATGTGTGGGCGGAGGGGGGGGGGGCGATGTGGGGTGTGTGGAGGGGGGAGAGGGGAGGAGAGAGTTCGGATAAATGGCGGGAAAGTTCCATGGAGGAGAAGGGGATATCAAGGTGAGAGGGGGAGGAGCCAGCGAGGGGCCCAGCGGGGTAGTGGCTGGAATTGGCGGTGCGATGGGGATTCACAGCGGGCGTTGGTCGTTGGTCATTCTCCTCTGCCGGGATCGGAGTCTCTGCTTTCCGTTTGGCGACATTTCCGACACCGGGCTGGGCTCGGTATCCAACCCTGGGCTGGGCAGAGTATCCTACTCTGGGCTGGGCAGGGTATCCGACGCTGGGCTTGGTCGTGTCTCTTACGCTCGGCTGGGTATCCGACGACGCTGGGTCTGGGTATCCGACGTTGGATTGGGGATGGGGTGCTTGGGGCTGGGCTGCTTGGGGCTGGGCTGCTTGTGGGCTGTGCTGCTTGGGGCTGGGCTGGTTGTGACTGGGCTGATTCGTGTCCCTCCGAAAATTGTGTCCAGTTTGAAACTTCGGCCGGCCATCCTCAGCTCCAGTAAAGACGCGATGGCGCAGGAAGGGGCGGACCGTCCCGATGAGTGACAGGGGAAGAGACGAATCCGCGCGGCGCTGAACCACAGGAGCAGAGATCGATCTGCTCACGCTAACTGTTACGACATTCAACCGATCGGAACACAGGGGAACTGTGGGTGAACTAGCGCAACGCCATCCGTTTTTGCGCAAATAGAAAGACAGCACAAACCGGACCTTAACAAGATCAGAGTTAAAGCTATGTACTAGACGAAGTGGGACCGCCCCCTGTCACATGGGAGGCCTGGTCCCCCAACGCAACACATTCCCTAATGCAATATTGGGGGTGTGGGGGGCGGGGTGTTGGGGAGTTAGAAGTGTGGGGGGTGGAAGGGAGGGCGGGTGGGGGGCCGAGGGGTGCGAGGGAGGGGGGGTGTGGGGGAGGGGGTGTGTGGGGGAGGAGCGTGTGGGGCAGTGGGGGGGTGTGAGGAAGTGGGGGTGTTGTGGGGAGGGGGGTGTGGGGGAGACGGTTGTGGGGGAGTTGGGGTGTGGGGGGGTTGTGAAGGGGTGTGGAGGAGCGGGGTTGATGGAGGGTGGGTGGGGAGGGGGTGTAGGGGATGGGTTGTGTGGGGAAGGGGTGTGTGGGGAATGGGGGTGTGTTGGGGAGGGGGGTTGTGGGGAGGAGGGTGGTGGAGGTTATGTGGGGGGAGGTGTGTGTGGGGGGAGGGGTTTGTTGGGGCGGTGTGGGGACGGGGAAGGTGTGGGTAGGGTGGGGTTAGGGGAGGGAGTGTATTTGGGAGCGGTTGAGGTGTGCTGGGGGGAGGATGAGGGAATGGGTGGGAGGGGTGTATGTGGGATCAGCGGCTCGGGACTCACTCATCGGCTCCAGTACCCGGCGCCTGTCGCACCCAGTGGCTCCCAGCTCCAGCTGCACTCGTGGTCACCGGCTTGTCGTGGTGGTCGTCGCCCCCGCCCGCGAACACTGCAGCCCCCGCCCGCGAACACAGCAGCCCCCGTCCGCGAACACAGCAGCCCCCGATCACAGCAGCCCCCGCTCGCGAACACAGCAGCCCCCGATCACAGCAGCCCCCGCCCGCGAACACAGCTGCCGCCGCCCGCGAATACAGCAGAGACCGCCCGCGAACACAGCAGCCCCCGCCCGCGAATACAGCAGCCCCCGCCTACAATCTGCTCCTTCAGCTTTATTCTCCCCACGGTGATTGACAGCGGGTGCCGGAAGGGGACGTCGCCGTCCCGGCGGATAACAGACCAATAACTTTTGTAATATTTCACCGATTGGAATAAAACTTGATGCACTTGCTGTCCAGCGCCTACTCCACTGAGAGTCAAGCCACAACTAAACTGGATTAAAAAACGATCCTCATATTCCGCTGGCGTACAACCCAAAGTTATGATCATTGAAACCTCTAGACTTCTGTTATCATTAACAACTCCACTCACCCTCCCCTTTCTCCCCCATATCGCCCTATGTCTCTCCTCCTCTACCCCCCACCTACACTCGCAACTCTTTCTCCCCATCGCCTCGCCATTCACTTGCATTCATTATTGCGACTTCACAATTCGCAACTATTGAATGCTTCTGATTCACACATTTCTTCCATCCGTTGTCTTTATCCAACCATTGTCTTTCAAGGCTCTCTGTCGTGCTCAGCTAATAACTGCCACTGCGCCCCTCATCTAGATTCCCCTCCCTAAAATCAGTCTGAAAAGGGTCCAAACTCGAAGCCTCGCCGATCTACGTTAAACAGTGATGTTTACTGAACCGTTGAATAACTCCAACACTTTGTGTATATTTTTTGTAAACCAGCGTCTGCACTTCCTTATTTCTACGACTTGAATGGGCACTAGTTGTTCTGCGTAGAATCGTTGGGATGAAGGCACTGTTTCCATGCTGTATATTTCAATCATGAACGCTGCTCTATAGTTAAAATCAGTGAAATATATCTATCCATCTATCTTTTATCTATCTATACATAATAAAGCTCTGATCTTCTTATTTTCCGGTTTGCACGGTCATTCTATTTGCGGAAAAACGGTACGTGATAGCGCTACCATTTTTCACGAGCATGAACAACGTTCCCGAATGCTGCGATTGCGCCAAGTTTCGGTCCGATCGGTGGTCTAATGTAAAAGTTAGCATCGTTTATAAATCGTAAAAACCGCACGTGCGCAGATCGATCTCCTCTCCTGCCGTTCAACGCTGCGTGGATTGGTATTTTCGCTTGTCACTCCGGTGACGGTCCGCTCCACCCTGCCCCATCGCGTCTTTACTGGAGCTGAGGATGACCCACGGATGTTTCCAACCGGACACAATTTTTTGAAGGACCGGAAACGGTCCAGCCCGGCGCGGGAAATTTCGCCAAACGGAAAACGGAGAATCTGATCCCGGCGGAGGTGAACCACCAGCGACCAAAAGACTGAATTAATCTCATTTTTAACGTTTAAATTGTTGTTATATTTTAATAGTTATTCCCATTTTAAGCTTTAATAAATCCGTTTACCACTTGCCAGCCCGTCAGCGAGCCGCGAAGAGTGGATGGGGTGGGAGGGGGGGAGTTGACAGGAGATGCAGTGAGTGCAGGACGCTCCCCCCACCCCCACCTGTCCCCGCCAGCCCCCGCCTGAAGCCGCCACCCTACGCCGGCTACAGGACGCTGTCCCACCCCCACCTGTCCCCGCCAGCCCCGGTCTGAAGCCGCCCCCAACCCCGGCTACAGGACGGTGTCCCACCACCCCCCGCCCCCCCCCCCCCCCCCACCCCCCACCGGCCAACGACAGCCCACGCCTAAAGTCGTCCCCCTCCACAGGCTGTAGTACGCTCCCACCGCCATCGTCCTTCAACAGCCCCCGCCTGAGGCCGTCCCCGTCCGCCGGCTGAAGGATGCCGCACCCACCCCCACCGGGACGCGTCAGCCCCCGCCTGAAGCCGTCCCCATCCCCAGGCTGCAGGACGCTCTCCCCCGCCCCCCAAAGGCCCCCGACAGTCCCCGGCTTAAGTCGTCCCCTCCCCCGGCTAAAGGACGCCCCCCCCCCCCCCCGGTCACAGACAGAATTCGTCCTCAGCTGCAGGACGCTACCCCCCTCCCCACCTGTTGCCCTACCGTCCCCAGCTTCCGGACGTTCCCCCTCCCCCCCCCATCAACACCCGCCTGAAGCCGCCCCCAGCTGCAGGATGCTTCCCACCGTTCCCCGCCTGAAGCCAGTCAGGAGGGGTAGGGACAGGCCACGGCCACGGCAGCGGTAGGCCAGAAAAGCGATAGGCAGCGGCAGCGGTAGGCCATGAACGACATGGATAGGCCACCGTATCTCCCGCCTGAAGCCGTCCCCCCCCCCCCGTTGCAGGACGCTTCCCCCCCCCCCACCGGTCCCTGACAGTCCCTACCTGAAACTGTCCCCCGCCCTGGCTGCATTACGCTTCCTCGCCGGCCCCGATCAGCCGCCTGCAGAAGCCGTCCCCTCCACCGCTGCAGGACGCTCCCGCCCCCACCGGCTCCCGTCAGAAGCCGTCCCGTCCCCAGCTGCCGGATGCTCCACACCGCTCCTCGTCTCAAGCGGCAGCGGTAGGCCACGACAGCGATAGGCCAAGACAACGGTCGGCCACGGCAGCGGCAGGGGGTGACAGCGGCAAGGGGTGACAGCGGCAGGGGTAGGCGGTGGTCGGCTTCGGCAGGGGTAGGCAGTGGTAGGATACGGCAATGTATGCCACGGCAGCGGTAGGCCACGGTAGCGCACCCCCAACGGCCCCCGACTGGCCGTCCCCTTCCGCGGCTGCAGGACGCCCTTCCCACCAGCACCCGCAGCCACAGCCCCCGCCTCGAGCCGTGCACTTGAGAGTTATTCACATTTTAAGCATGCTGAGGTGGGGGGGGGAGGGGGGGGGGGTGTGCGTGGAAGGCAAGAGGCGGAGTGGGGGTGGTGAGAGGAGGAAGGAGGGGTACGGGGCGTCACAATGGGAACTCGTCAGCCGCGCCTGCACAGTTAAGGGCTATGGGTAGGTGGTGGAATATTGCGTTGGGGGAACGAGTGAGTGGTGGAATATTGCGTTGGGAAATGGGTTGCGTTCAAGTCAAGTCAAGTCAAGTCAATTTTATTTCTATAGCACATCTATAAACAACTCTCGTTGACCAAAGTGCTTTAAATAAATGCAGGTACTCACGTACAATATAAAATGGTACATTGATCTAACAATACAAACATAAATACATACATACAGCGCTCCCTCAGAGGACCTCAATAACCGCTTGTGGGAAGAAATAGGTTTTAAATCTAGACTTAAATGAGTCGATGGAGGGGGCAGTTCTGATGAGAAGAGGGATGCTGTTCCACAGTCTAGGTGCTGCAACCGCAAAGGCGCGGTGGCCCCTGAGCTTAGAAACATAGAAACATAGAAATTAGGTGCAGGAGTAGGCCATTCGGCCCTTCGAGCCTGCACCGCCATTCAATATGATCATGGCCGATCATCCAACTCAGTATCCAGTACCTGCCTTCTCTCCATACCCTCTGATCCCCTTAGCCACAAGGGCCACATCTAACTCCCTCTTAAATATAGCTAATTTGAGCTTAAACCTGGACCGCGAGATAGTCAGTAGCCCGAAGTAGGCCGACCAGAGGGACCTGTAGGTAGAATGGTGGGTTAGAAGGTGTTTGATATAGATGGGGGCAAGCCCGCTAAGGGCTTTGTATATATATATATATAGGAGAAGCTTGAAATTGATTCTGTACCGTACTGGGAGCCAGTGGAGAGAGGCCAGAGTCGGGGTGATATGGTCCCTTTAATGGGTAGTCATCAGAAGTCTCGCTGCGGCGTTTTGGACCAATTGCCGGCGTTTTGGACCAATTGCGTTGGGTGGGACCAGGCCTCCCGTGTGCCTGCTACACAACTGGCCCCACTTGGTCTAATGTATAATAAATACAGACACAGGAAATCTAAAAAGTAGAACTAACCGGAAACTGATAGACGATATGATGAAAAGCTAGCTTCTTCCAGCTTCGGACAATAGCTAAAATAAAACAATTCCTCCTGTCTGATGACCTCGAAAAGATCATCTACACATTTATCTCCTCCCGCCTAGATTACTGCAACTCCCTCTACACTGGCATCAGCCAATCTTCCCTGTCCCGCCTGCAACTGGTCCAAAACGCCGCACCGAAACACCTGGCGGGCACCCGAAAAAGGGATCACATCACCCCGATCCTGGCCTCTCTCCACTGGCTCCCTGTGCGGTTCCGAATACATTTCAAGATCCTTCTCTATGTTTCCAAAACCCTTAACGGGTTTGCCCCCACCTACATCAAAAGTCTGCTTACCCGCCACACCACCTCCAGGTCCCTCAGATCGGCCGACTTGGGGTTACTGAACATCCCGCGGTCTAGGCCAATATAATTATGGAGAGGGTCAGAACCGGACCCAGGGTTGAGATTTTTGATTGGGGAAAGGCTAACTTTGAGGAGATGCGAAAGGATTTAAAAGGAGTTAATTGGGACATTTTATTTTATGGGAAAGGTGTGGAAGAGAAATGGAGTACATTTAAAGGTGAAATTTTAAGAGTACAGAATCTTTATGTCCCTGTTCGCTTGAAAGGAAATAGTAAAAATCGGAAAGAGCCATGGTTTTCAAGGGAAATTGGACACTTGGTTCGGAAAAAGAGGGAGATCTACGATAATTATAGGCAGCATGGAGTAAATGAGGTGCTTGAGGAGTATAAAGAATGTAAAAATAATCTTAAGAAAGAAATTAGAAAAGCTAAAAGAAGATATGAGGTTTCTTTGGCAAGTAAGGTGAAAGTAAACCCAAAGGGTTTCTACAGCTATATTAATAGCAAAAGGATAACGAGGGATAAAATTGGTCCATTGGAGAGACAGAGTGGACAGCTATCTGCAGAGCCAAAAGAGATGGGGGAGATATTGAACAATGTCTTTTCTTCGGTATTCACCAAGGAGAAGGATATTGAATTATGTGAGGTAAGGGAAACAAGTAGAGTAGCTATGGAAACTATGAGATTCATGAGATGAGAAATATAAAAGTGGATAAGTCTCCAGGTCCTGACAGGATATTCCCTAGGACATTGAGGGAAGTTAGTGTAGAAATAGCAGGGGCTATGACAGAAATATTTCAAATGTCATTAGAAACGGGAATAGTGCCGGAGGATTGGCGTACTGCGCATGTTGTTCCATTGTTTAAAAAGGGGTCTAAGAGTAAACCTAGCAATTATAGACCTGTTAGTTTGACGTCAGTGGTGGGCAAATTAATGGAAAGGATACTTAGAGATAATATATATATAAGCATCTGGATAAACAGTGTCTGATTAGGAACAGTCAACATGGATTTGTGCCTGGAAGGTCATGTTTGACTAATCTTCTTGAATTTTTTGAAGAGGTTACTCGGGAAATTGATGAGGGTAAAGCAGTGGATGTTGTATATATGGACTTCAGTAAGGCCTTTGACAAGGTTCCTCATGGAAGGTTGGTTAAGAAGGTTCAATTGTTGGGTATTAATGGTGGAGTAGCAAGATGGATTCAACAGTGGCTGAATGGGAGATGCCGGAGAGTAATGGTGGATGGTTGTTTGTCAGATTGGAGGCCAGTGACTAGTGGGGTGCCACATAGATCTGTGTTGGGGCCACTGTTGTTTGTCATGTACATCAATGATCTGGATGATGGTGTGATAAATTGGATTAGTAAGTATGCAGATGATACTAAGATAGGTGGGGTTGTGGATTATGAAGTAGATTTTCAAAGTCTACAGAGAGATTTATGCCAGTTGGAAGAGTGGACTGAAAGATGGCAGATGGAGTTTATTGCTGATAAGTGTGAGGTGCTACATCTTGGCAGGACAAATCAAAATAGGACGTACATGGTACATTTTTTATTTTATTTATTTATTTTACCTTTATTTAACCAGGAGAAGTCTCATTGAGATTAAAAATCTATTTTACAAGAGAGTCCTGGCCAAGACAGGCAGCAGCACAGTTCCACAGTTACAGACAATAATTTTTAAAAAAACAACAGAGAACATATAAATAGAGTCACAGCCAGAACATCATCAAACAAAGCATGTACAGACAGAAGAGCCCGCTTCAACATCATTAAGAAGGGATTTAAATCTGTTTATAGAAACCAGCTCCTTAAGTTTCAGTTCATTCTGCAGCTGGTTCCAAGCGAAGGGATCAGCATAACTAAATGCCCTTTTCCCCAGTTCAGTACGGACTTTAGGTACAGTTAGTAAGAACAAGTCCTCAGAGCGGAGCTGATAAATTCCTGTGGTTTTTCGAATTACATACTTCTGCAGGTATGAAGGAAGAACACCGAGGATAGTCTTATAAATAAGGATATGCCAATGATGGAGTCTGCGTGTGGACAGGGCAAACCATCGAACTTGAGCATACAAAGTGCAGTGGTGCGTGAGGGTTTTAAAATTAGTAACAAATCTCAGTGCTCCGTGATAGACCGTGTCCAAAGACTGTAGGCATTTAGAAGATGCATTCATTTATAAAACATCACCATAGTTCAACACAGATATAAACGTTGCAGCAACAAGTCTTGTTTTGGCATCAAAAGAAAAACAAGATTTGTTTCTAAAGTAAAAACCTAATTTTATCTTTAGTTTTTTCATAAGTTGCTGGATATGAGGTTTAAAAGAGAGAAAATCGTCAATTATAATTCCCAGATATTTATATTGAGATTCAACCACAGAGCCCTGCAAAGTGGTGATAGGAGGGAGGTCCGAGGGCTTTGATTTAGCTTTAGTGAACAGCATGAGCTTTGTCTTGTCAGCATTTAAAACAAGTTTTAAATCACACAGTGAATTGAAGAATGCAGGTGAACAGAGGGATCTGGGAATAACTGTGCACAGTTCCCTGAAAGTGGAATCTCATGTAGCTGGGGTGGTAAAGAAAGCTTTTGGTGTGCTGGCCTTTATAAATCAGAGCATTGAGTATAGAAGTTGGGATGTAATGTTAAAATTGTACAAGGCATTGGTGAGGCCAATTCTGGAGTATGTGGTACAATTTTGGTCGCCTAATTATAGGAAGGATGTCAACAAAATAGAGAGAGTACAGAGGAGATTTACTAGAATGTTGCCTGGGTTTCAGCAACTAAGTTACAGATAAAGGTTGAACAAGTTAGGGCTTTATTCTTTGGAGCGCAGAAGGTTAAGGGGGGACTTGATAGAGGTCTTTAAAATGATGAGAGGGATAGACAGAGTTGACGTGGATAAGCTTTTCCCACTGAGAGTAGGGAAGTTTCAAACAAGGGGTCATGACTTGAGAATTATGGGACAGAACTTTAGGGGTAACATGAGGGGGAACTTCTTTACTCAGAGAGGGGTGGCTGTGTGGAATGAGCTTCCAGGGAAGGTGGTGGAGGCAGGTTCGTTTTTATCATTTAAAAATAAATTGGATAGTTATATGGACGGGAAAGGAATAGAGGGTTATGGTCTGAGTGCGGGTAGATGGGACTAGGGGAGAATAAGTGTTCGGCACGATCTAGAAGGGCCGAAATGATCTGTTTCCGTGCTGTAATTGTTATATGGTTATATGGTTATATGTTAACCCTCATGCCACCGACATTACAATTCCCCATACATTGACCTCCCAAAGTGCAACACTTCCCAGTCGCTGGGAGTAAAATCGGCTGCAGTTTATTGAATCGTGGGGAGGAGGTAGAAACGGTCTGTGCAGGTCTGGGGGGGGGGGGGATGTGGGGGAAGGGGTTTGGGGGAGGGGGGGTACCCGGACGTGGCGTCGAAGGACGAGAAGCCGAAGCAAAGAACTGGAAGCCAAATAACCGAACGGAAACGAAGCTGAAACACCAAATAACCGAAAGCCTACGAAGCCGAAACGCCAACTAACCGAAAGGGTGGGACGTCTAAAAGCAAACTCACCGAAAGGCCGCTTTGCCGAAACTCCTACTCACCGAAAGTCTGCGTCGCCTACAAGCCAACTCACGGAATGGCCGCTCTGCAGAAAAGTCAAATAATGGACATGTCGTCGCGGAGGGCGGGATTTGTCAGCGATTGGTCCAGACTCCTGCGGCCATCACATCACCGTCTGGTGGAGACGGGAGGGAGGGTTGTCGTTTTCCCACACAACCCATAGGTGACTGGGCATTCAGAACCGGAGCACCAAGTTGTAAGCGGCCGAAGGAACGCATCCTTCGGGCCAGCCCTCAGTCTCCCCCGGGCTCCGGCGACATCATGTCCTTTATTTGACGTTTCTGCAGAGCGGGCATTCGGTGAGTTGGTTTGTAGGCGACGCAGTCTTTCGGTGAGTACTGGCCGCATGGTACTGGAACACCATTGCCTGTGGCAGGTTGTGCTTCCTCAGCTGCCGCAGGAAGTCCGTTGTGCGTTTTTGACTGTGGTGGCCCCCCATTTAAGGTCCTTGTAGGTGATGGTACCCAGGAGCTTAAAATGCTCCACGGATGTGACTGTGGTGTTGTTCATGGTGAGTGGGGTGAGGGGACGGGAAGCTCTCCTAAAGTCTACAATCAATTCCACTGTCTTAAGAGCTCCAGTTGTTGCGATGGCACCAGGACGCCAGATGTGACACTCCCTGTCTGTAGGCAGATTCCTCCCCATCGTGAATCAGTCCAATCAGGGTTGTGTCGTCCGCAAACTTGAGAAGCTTGACAGAGATGTCAGTGGAGGTGCAGTCATTGGTGTAGAGATAGTAGAGAGGTGAGATTACGCAGCCTTGCGGTGCTCCGATGCTGAGGGTTTGCGGGTCCGAGATGTGCTTTCCCAGCCTCACATGCTGCTTCCTGTCTGTCAGGATGCTGGTGTTCCAGCGACAGATTGGACCAGGCACAGTCTACTCGGAAAGTTTGGAATGAAGTAGCTCTGGAACAATGGTGTTGAATGCAGAGCTAAAATCAACAAACAAAATCCTCGCATAGGTCCCCCGGCGATCTAGGTGCGATCAAAATGCAATCTACCCATAGCGGAACGAGCTGCATAGTGTCTTCTTGAAAATTGGAATAGCGATCACTGTTTAGCTTACCCTTACAAGTAGCCGTAAAGGAGCAAACTATTCAAATGTCATCTTCCATTACTCAGTGTGTCGTCAACTTTGCAGTCTACTTGTCAGGAGCAAATATATTTTAAACGTTAATTTACCCTTCTACACTTGGGCAGACTGTGCCTGGAATTGTGATGCATTTTTATTGTTGGGTCCAAGTCACACGGGAGGACTGGTCCCCCAACACAACCCATTCCCCAACGAAATATTCCACCACACACGCGTTCCCCAACGCAAACCATACCCCAACGCAAAATTCCACCACTCACCCATAGCCCCTATCTGCGCAGGCGCGGATCATTTCCCCTCATCCCACCCACTTATGTTCATGTGTGGGAGGGGAGGTGGGAGGGAAGTGGAATAAGTGGCGGGGTGGTGTGGAATGGGAGGGGTGTACGAGGAAGTGTAGGAGGGAGGCCGTGGGTCGTGTTGGCGGAGCAGCGGTGTGGGGGAGGCGGGTGTCTGGCGGGGGGAACGGCGGGTGGGACGTGTGTGTATGGGCGGGAGGGGTGTGTGGGCGGTGGGAGGGAAGAGTGGGGGCGGGTGTGCGTGATTGTGGGGGCGGGGAGTGGGTTGTGCGGGCGGCTGGGGGTGTATGGGCGGGGATTTGTGGCGTTGTGTTGGTTGGGTGCGGATGGTTGTGCGTCCGGGCCGGTGTGGCGGCGGGGTTTGGGGGGGGTTGTTGTAGGGGGAGGGTGGGTGTAGGCGTGGGGGAGTTGTGGGGGAGAGGGGTGTATGTGCGGGGGCATGTTGTGGATAGAGGATGTGTGGGCGGAGGGGGGGGGGGCGATGTGGGGTGTGTGGAGGGGGGAGAGGGGAGGAGAGAGTTCGGATAAATGGCGGGAAAGTTCCATGGAGGAGAAGGGGATATCAAGGTGAGAGGGGGAGGAGCCAGCGAGGGGCCCAGCGGGGTAGTGGCTGGAATTGGCGGTGCGATGGGGATTCACAGCGGGCGTTGGTCGTTGGTCATTCTCCTCTGCCGGGATCGGAGTCTCTGCTTTCCGTTTGGCGACATTTCCGACACCGGGCTGGGCTCGGTATCCAACCCTGGGCTGGGCAGAGTATCCTACTCTGGGCTGGGCAGGGTATCCGACGCTGGGCTTGGTCGTGTCTCTTACGCTCGGCTGGGTATCCGACGACGCTGGGTCTGGGTATCCGACGTTGGATTGGGGATGGGGTGCTTGGGGCTGGGCTGCTTGGGGCTGGGCTGCTTGTGGGCTGTGCTGCTTGGGGCTGGGCTGGTTGTGACTGGGCTGATTCGTGTCCCTCCGAAAATTGTGTCCAGTTTGAAACTTCGGCCGGCCATCCTCAGCTCCAGTAAAGACGCGATGGCGCAGGAAGGGGCGGACCGTCCCGATGAGTGACAGGGGAAGAGACGAATCCGCGCGGCGCTGAACCACAGGAGCAGAGATCGATCTGCTCACGCTAACTGTTACGACATTCAACCGATCGGAACACAGGGGAACTGTGGGTGAACTAGCGCAACGCCATCCGTTTTTGCGCAAATAGAAAGACAGCACAAACCGGACCTTAACAAGATCAGAGTTAAAGCTATGTACTAGACGAAGTGGGACCGCCCCCTGTCACATGGGAGGCCTGGTCCCCCAACGCAACACATTCCCTAATGCAATATTGGGGGTGTGGGGGGCGGGGTGTTGGGGAGTTAGAAGTGTGGGGGGTGGAAGGGAGGGCGGGTGGGGGGCCGAGGGGTGCGAGGGAGGGGGGTGTGTGGGAGGGGGTGTGTGGGGGAGGAGCGTGTGGGGCAGTGGGGGGGTGTGAGGAAGTGGGGGTGTTGTGGGGAGGGGGGTGTGGGGGAGACGGTTGTGGGGGAGTTGGGGTGTGGGGGGGTTGTGAAGGGGTGTGGAGGAGCGGGGTTGATGGAGGGTGGGTGGGGAGGGGGTGTAGGGGATGGGTTGTGTGGGGAAGGGGTGTGTGGGGAATGGGGGTGTGTTGGGGAGGGGGGTTGTGGGGAGGAGGGTGGTGGAGGTTATGTGGGGGGAGGTGTGTGTGGGGGGAGGGGTTTGTTGGGGCGGTGTGGGGACGGGGAAGGTGTGGGTAGGGTGGGGTTAGGGGAGGGAGTGTATTTGGGAGCGGTTGAGGTGTGCTGGGGGGAGGATGAGGGAATGGGTGGGAGGGGTGTATGTGGGATCAGCGGCTCGGGACTCACTCATCGGCTCCAGTACCCGGCGCCTGTCGCACCCAGTGGCTCCCAGCTCCAGCTGCACTCGTGGTCACCGGCTTGTCGTGGTGGTCGTCGCCCCCGCCCGCGAACACTGCAGCCCCCGCCCGCGAACACAGCCGCCCCCGTCCGCGAACACAGCAGCCCCCGATCACAGCAGCCCCCGCTCGCGAACACAGCAGCCCCCGATCACAGCAGCCCCCGCCCGCGAACACAGATGCCGCCGCCCGCGAATACAGCAGAGACCGCCCGCGAACACAGCAGCCCCCGCCCGCGAATACAGCAGCCCCCGCCTACAATCTGCTCCTTCAGCTTTATTCTCCCCACGGTGATTGACAGCGGGTGCCGGAAGGGGACGTCGCCGTCCCGGCGGATAACAGACCAATAACTTTTGTAATATTTCACCGATTGGAATAAAACTTGATGCACTTGCTGTCCAGCGCCTACTCCACTGAGAGTCAAGCCACAACTAAACTGGATTAAAAAACGATCCTCATATTCCGCTGGCGTACAACCCAAAGTTATGATCATTGAAACCTCTAGACTTCTGTTATCATTAACAACTCCACTCACCCTCCCCTTTCTCCCCCATATCGCCCTATGTCTCTCCTCCTCTACCCCCCACCTACACTCGCAACTCTTTCTCCCCATCGCCTCGCCATTCACTTGCATTCATTATTGCGACTTCACAATTCGCAACTATTGAATGCTTCTGATTCACACATTTCTTCCATCCGTTGTCTTTATCCAACCATTGTCTTTCAAGGCTCTCTGTCGTGCTCAGCTAATAACTGCCACTGCGCCCCTCATCTAGATTCCCCTCCCTAAAATCAGTCTGAAAAGGGTCCAAACTCGAAGCCTCGCCGATCTACGTTAAACAGTGATGTTTACTGAACCGTTGAATAACTCCAACACTTTGTGTATATTTTTTGTAAACCAGCGTCTGCACTTCCTTATTTCTACGACTTGAATGGGCACTAGTTGTTCTGCGTAGAATCGTTGGGATGAAGGCACTGTTTCCATGCTGTATATTTCAATCATGAACGCTGCTCTATAGTTAAAATCAGTGAAATATATCTATCCATCTATCTTTTATCTATCTATACATAATAAAGCTCTGATCTTCTTATTTTCCGGTTTGCACGGTCATTCTATTTGCGGAAAAACGGTACGTGATAGCGCTACCATTTTTCACGAGCATGAACAACGTTCCCGAATGCTGCGATTGCGCCAAGTTTCGGTCCGATCGGTGGTCTAATGTAAAAGTTAGCATCGTTTATAAATCGTAAAAACCGCACGTGCGCAGATCGATCTCCTCTCCTGCCGTTCAACGCTGCGTGGATTGGTATTTTCGCTTGTCACTCCGGTGACGGTCCGCTCCACCCTGCCCCATCGCGTCTTTACTGGAGCTGAGGATGACCCACGGATGTTTCCAACCGGACACAATTTTTTGAAGGACCGGAAACGGTCCAGCCCGGCGCGGGAAATTTCGCCAAACGGAAAACGGAGAATCTGATCCCGGCGGAGGTGAACCACCAGCGACCAAAAGACTGAATTAATCTCATTTTTAACGTTTAAATTGTTGTTATATTTTAATAGTTATTCCCATTTTAAGCTTTAATAAATCCGTTTACCACTTGCCAGCCCGTCAGCGAGCCGCGAAGAGTGGATGGGGTGGGAGGGGGGGAGTTGACAGGAGATGCAGTGAGTGCAGGACGCTCCCCCCACCCCACCTGTCCCCGCCAGCCCCCGCCTGAAGCCGCCACCCTACGCCGGCTACAGGACGCTGTCCCACCCCCACCTGTCCCCGCCAGCCCCGGTCTGAAGCTGCCACCAACCCCGGCTACAGGACGGTGTCCCACCACCCCCCGCCCCCCCCCCCCCCCCCCCCCCCACCCCCCCACCGGCCAACGACAGCCCACGCCTAAAGTCGTCCCCCTCCACAGGCTGTAGTACGCTCCCACCGCCATCGTCCTTCAACAGCCCCCGCCTGAGGCCGTCCCCGGCCGCCGGCTGAAGGATGCCGCACCCACCCCCACCGGGACGCGTCAGCCCCCGCCTGAAGCCGTCCCCATCCCCAGGCTGCAGGACGCTCTCCCCCGCCCCCCAAAGGCCCCCGACAGTCCCCGGCTTAAGTCGTCCCCTCCCCCGGCTAAAGGACGCCCCCCCCCCCCCGGTCACTGACAGAATTCGTCCTCAGCTGCAGGACGCTACCCCCCTCCCCACCTGTTGCCCTACCGTCCCCAGCTTCCGGACGTTCCCCCTCCCCCCCCCATCAACACCCGCCTGAAGCCGCCCCCAGCTGCAGGATGCTTCCCACCGTTCCCCGCCTGAAGCCAGTCAGGAGGGGTAGGGACAGGCCACGGCCACGGCAGCGGTAGGCCAGAAAAGCGATAGGCAGCGGCAGCGGTAGGCCATGAACGACATGGATAGGCCACCGTATCTCCCGCCTGAAGCCGTCCCCCTCCCCCGGTTGCAGGACGCTTCCCCCACCCCCACCGGTCCCTGACAGTCCCTACCTGAAACTGTCCCCCGCCCTGGCTGCATTACGCTTCCTCGCCGGCCCCGATCAGCCGCCTGCAGAAGCCGTCCCCTCCACCGCTGCAGGACGCTCCCGCCCCCACCGGCTCCCGTCAGAAGCCGTCCCGTCCCCAGCTGCCGGATGCTCCACACCGCTCCTCGTCTCAAGCGGCAGCGGTAGGCCACGACAGCGATAGGCCAAGACAACGGTCGGCCACGGCAGCGGCAGGGGGTGACAGCGGCAAGGGGTGACAGCGGCAGGGGTAGGCGGTGGTCGGCTTCGGCAGGGGTAGGCAGTGGTAGGATACGGCAATGTATGCCACGGCAGCGGTAGGCCACGGTAGCGCACCCCCAACGGCCCCCGACTGGCCGTCCCCTTCCGCGGCTGCAGGACGCCCTTCCCACCAGCACCCGCAGCCACAGCCCCCGCCTCGAGCCGTGCACTTGAGAGTTATTCACATTTTAAGCATGCTGAGGTGGGGGGGGGAGGGGGGGGGTGTGCGTGGAAGGCAAGAGGCGGAGTGGGGGTGGTGAGAGGAGGAAGGAGGGGTACGGGGCGTCACAATGGGAACTCGTCAGCCGCGCCTGCACAGTTAAGGGCTATGGGTAGGTGGTGGAATATTGCGTTGGGGGAACGAGTGAGTGGTGGAATATTGCGTTGGGAAATGGGTTGCGTTCAAGTCAAGTCAAGTCAAGTCAATTTTATTTCTATAGCACATCTATAAACAACTCTCGTTGACCAAAGTGCTTTAAATAAATGCAGGTACTCACGTACAATATAAAATGGTACATTGATCTAACAATACAAACATAAATACATACATACAGCGCTCCCTCAGAGGACCTCAATAACCGCTTGTGGGAAGAAATAGGTTTTAAATCTAGACTTAAATGAGTCGATGGAGGGGGCAGTTCTGATGAGAAGAGGGATGCTGTTCCACAGTCTAGGTGCTGCAACCGCAAAGGCGCGGTGGCCCCTGAGCTTAGAAACATAGAAACATAGAAATTAGGTGCAGGAGTAGGCCATTCGGCCCTTCGAGCCTGCACCGCCATTCAATATGATCATGGCCGATCATCCAACTCAGTATCCAGTACCTGCCTTCTCTCCATACCCTCTGATCCCCTTAGCCACAAGGGCCACATCTAACTCCCTCTTAAATATAGCTAATTTGAGCTTAAACCTGGACCGCGAGATAGTCAGTAGCCCGAAGTAGGCCGACCAGAGGGACCTGTAGGTAGAATGGTGGGTTAGAAGATGTTTGATATAGATGGGGGCAAGCCCGCTAAGGGCTTTGTATATATATATATATAGGAGAAGCTTGAAATTGATTCTGTACCGTACTGGGAGCCAGTGGAGAGAGGCCAGAGTCGGGGTGATATGGTCCCTTTAATGGGTAGTCATCAGAAGTCTCGCTGCGGCGTTTTGGACCAATTGCCGGCGTTTTGGACCAATTGCGTTGGGTGGGACCAGGCCTCCCGTGTGCCTGCTACACAACTGGCCCCACTTGGTCTAATGTATAATAAATACAGACACAGGAAATCTAAAAAGTAGAACTAACCGGAAACTGATAGACGATATGATGAAAAGCTAGCTTCTTCCAGCTTCGGACGATAGCTAAAATAAAACAATTCCTCCTGTCTGATGACCTCGAAAAGATCATCTACACATTTATCTCCTCCCGCCTAGATTACTGCAACTCCCTCTACACTGGCATCAGCCAATCTTCCCTGTCCCGCCTGCAACTGGTCCAAAACGCCGCACCGAAACACCTGGCGGGCACCCGAAAAAGGGATCACATCACCCCGATCCTGGCCTCTCTCCACTGGCTCCCTGTGCGGTTCCGAATACATTTCAAGATCCTTCTCTATGTTTCCAAAACCCTTAACGGGTTTGCCCCCACCTACATCAAAAGTCTGCTTACCCGCCACACCACCTCCAGGTCCCTCAGATCGGCCGACTTGGGGTTACTGAACATCCCGCGGTCTAGGCCAATATAATTATGGAGAGGGTCAGAACCGGACCCAGGGTTGAGATTTTTGATTGGGGAAAGGCTAACTTTGAGGAGATGCGAAAGGATTTAAAAGGAGTTAATTGGGACATTTTATTTTATGGGAAAGGTGTGGAAGAGAAATGGAGTACATTTAAAGGTGAAATTTTAAGAGTACAGAATCTTTATGTCCCTGTTCGCTTGAAAGGAAATAGTAAAAATCGGAAAGAGCCATGGTTTTCAAGGGAAATTGGACACTTGGTTCGGAAAAAGAGGGAGATCTACGATAATTATAGGCAGCATGGAGTAAATGAGGTGCTTGAGGAGTATAAAGAATGTAAAAATAATCTTAAGAAAGAAATTAGAAAAGCTAAAAGAAGATATGAGGTTTCTTTGGCAAGTAAGGTGAAATTAAACCCAAAGGGTTTCTACAGCTATATTAATAGCAAAAGGATAACGAGGGATAAAATTGGTCCATTAGAGAGTCAGAGTGGACAGCTATCTGCAGAGCCAAAAGAGATGGGGGAGATATTGAACAATTTCTTTTCTTCGGTATTCACCAAGGAGAAGGATATTGAATTATGTGCGGTAAGGGAAACAAGTAGAGTAGCTATGGAAACTATGAGATTCGAGAAATATAAAAGTGGATAAGTCTCCAGGTCCGGACAGGATATTCCCTAGGACATTGAGGGAAGTTAGTGTAGAAATAGCAGGGGCTATGACAGAAATATTTCAAATGTCATTAGAAACGGGAATAGTGCCGGAGGATTGGCGTACTGCGCATGTTTTTCCATTGTTTAAAAGGGGTCTAAGAGTAAACCTAGCAATTATAGACCTGTTAGTTTGACATCAGTGGTGGGCAAATTAATGGAAAGGATACTTAGAGATAATATATATAAGCATCTGGATAAACAGGATCTGATTAGGAACAGTCAACATGGATTTGTGCCTGGAAGGTCATGTTTGACTAATCTTCTTGAATTTTTTGAAGAGGTTACTCGGGAAATTGATGAGGGTAAAGCAGTGGATGTTGTATATATGGACTTCAGTAAGGCCTTTGACAAGGTTCCTCATGGAAGGTTGGTTAAGAAGGTTCAATTGTTGGGTATTAATGGTGGAGTAGCAAGATGGATTCAACAGTGGCTGAATGGGAGATGCCGGAGAGTAATGGTGGATGGTTGTTTGTCAGATTGGAGGCCAGTGACTAGTGGGGTGCCACATAGATCTGTGTTGGGGCCACTGTTGTTTGTCATGTACATCAATGATCTGGATGATGGTGTGATAAATTGGATTAGTAAGTATGCAGATGATACTAAGATAGGTGGGGTTGTGGATTATGAAGTAGATTTTCAAAGTCTACAGAGAGATTTATGCCAGTTGGAAGAGTGGACTGAAAGATGGCAGATGGAGTTTATTGCTGATAAGTGTGAGGTGCTACATCTTGGCAGGACAAATCAAAATAGGACGTACATGGTACATTTTTTATTTTATTTATTTATTTTACCTTTATTTAACCAGGAGAAGTCTCATTGAGATTAAAAATCTATTTTACAAGAGAGTCCTGGCCAAGACAGGCAGCAGCACAGTTCCACAGTTACAGACAATAATTTTTAAAAAAACAACAGAGAACATATAAATAGAGTCACAGCCAGAACATCATCAAACAAAGCATGTACAGACAGAAGAGCCCGCTTCAACATCATTAAGAAGGGATTTAAATCTGTTTATAGAAACCAGCTCCTTAAGTTTCAGTTCATTCTGCAGCTGGTTCCAAGCGAAGGGATCAGCATAACTAAATGCCCTTTTCCCCAGTTCAGTACGGACTTTAGGTACAGTTAGTAAGAACAAGTCCTCAGAGCGGAGCTGATAAATTCCTGTGGTTTTTTCGAATTACATACTTCTGCAGGTATGAAGGAAGAACACCGAGGATAGTCTTATAAATAAGGATATGCCAATGATGGAGTCTGCGTGTGGACAGGGCAAACCATCGAACTTGAGCATACAAAGTGCAGTGGTGCGTGAGGGTTTTAAATTAGTAACAAATCTCAGTGCTCCGTGATAGACCGTGTCCAAAGACTGTAGGCATTTAGAAGATGCATTCATTTATAAAACATCACCATAGTTCAACACAGATATAAACGTTGCAGCAACAAGTCTTGTTTTGGCATCAAAAGAAAAACAAGATTTGTTTCTAAAGTAAAAACCTAATTTTATCTTTAGTTTTTTCATAAGTTGCTGGATATGAGGTTTAAAAGAGAGAAAATCGTCAATTATAATTCCCAGATATTTATATTGAGATTCAACCACAGAGCCCTGCAAAGTGGTGATAGGAGGGAGGTCCGAGGGCTTTGATTTAGCTTTAGTGAACAGCATGAGCTTTGTCTTGTCAGCATTTAAAACAAGTTTTAAATCACACAGTGAATTGAAGAATGCAGGTGAACAGAGGGATCTGGGAATAACTGTGCACAGTTCCCTGAAAGTGGAATCTCATGTAGCTGGGGTGGTAAAGAAAGCTTTTGGTGTGCTGGCCTTTATAAATCAGAGCATTGAGTATAGAAGTTGGGATGTAATGTTAAAATTGTACAAGGCATTGGTGAGGCCAATTCTGGAGTATGTGGTACAATTTTGGTCGCCTAATTATAGGAAGGATGTCAACAAAATAGAGAGAGTACAGAGGAGATTTACTAGAATGTTGCCTGGGTTTCAGCAACTAAGTTACAGATAAAGGTTGAACAAGTTAGGGCTTTATTCTTTGGAGCGCAGAAGGTTAAGGGGGGACTTGATAGAGGTCTTTAAAATGATGAGAGGGATAGACAGAGTTGACGTGGATAAGCTTTTCCCACTGAGAGTAGGGAAGTTTCAAACAAGGGGTCATGACTTGAGAATTATGGGACAGAACTTTAGGGGTAACATGAGGGGGAACTTCTTTACTCAGAGAGGGGTGGCTGTGTGGAATGAGCTTCCAGGGAAGGTGGTGGAGGCAGGTTCGTTTTTATCATTTAAAAATAAATTGGATAGTTATATGGACGGGAAAGGAATAGAGGGTTATGGTCTGAGTGCGGGTAGATGGGACTAGGGGAGAATAAGTGTTCGGCACGATCTAGAAGGGCCGAAATGATCTGTTTCCGTGCTGTAATTGTTATATGGTTATATGGTTATATGTTAACCCTCATGCCACCGACATTACAATTCCCCATACATTGACCTCCCAAAGTGCAACACTTCCCAGTCGCTGGGAGTAAAATCGGCTGCAGTTTATTGAATCGTGGGGAGGAGGTAGAAACGGTCTGTGCAGGTCTGGGGGGGGGGGGGTGGGGGGGGGGGGGGTTTGGGGGGGGGGGGGTACCCGGACGTGGCGTCGAAGGACGAGAAGCCGAAGCAAAGAACTGGAAGCCAAATAACCGAACGGAAACGAAGCTGAAACACCAAATAACCGAAAGCCTACGTAGCCGAAACGCCAACTAACCGAAAGGGTGGAACGTCTAAAAGTAAACTCACCGAAAGGCTGCTCTGCCGAAACGCCTACCCACCGAAAGTCTGCGTCGCCTACAAGCCAACTCACGGAATGGCCGCTCTGCAGAAAAGTCAAATAATGGACATGACGGCCGCGGAGGGCGGGATTTGTCAGCGATTGGTGCAGACTCCTGCGGCCATCACATCACTGGCTGGTGGAGACGGGAGGGAGGGTTGTCATTTTCCCATACAAGCCATCCGTGACTGGGCATTCAGAACCGGAGCACCAAATTGTAAGCGGCCGAAGGAGCGCATCCTTCGGGCCAGCCCCCAGTCTCCCACGGGCTCCGGCGACGTCATGTCCGTTATTTGACGTTTCTGCAGAGCGGGCATTCGGTGAGTTAGTTTGTAGGTGACGTAGTCTTTCGGTGAGTTGGTGTTTCGGCATAGCGGACTTTCGGTGAGTTTGCTTTGAGTCGTCCCACCCTTTCGGTTAGTTGGCTTTTAGGCGTCCCACACTTTCGTTTAATTAGCTTCGTATGCTTTCGGTTACTGGGCATTTCGGCTTAGTTTCCGTTCGGTTATTTGTCTTCTACTTCTTTGCTTCGGCTTCTCGTCCTTCGACGCCACGTCCACGCACGGAGCAAAAGGAAGCTACAGATTGTTGGTCATTGAGTAGAGCTACTACTCGTGTAAAACGCTGTTATTATGTTTGGCTGTGGCATCGTTGACAGTCCGGAGTCCCTTTCCAGAGGAAAGTGATTCAAAGTGTCCGTGGCCAGGGTGAGAGTGGTCAGAGTTGACTTACCCGTTCGTTTCCTGGCCCTTGCAGTGTACAGTTCTTCAATGGAAGGAAGGTTGCAGCCTTCTCAGCTGATCGGACGATTCGCTGCAGCCTCCGGATGTCGTGTTGATCCAAATTCAACCATGATGGAGAAGGGAGTTCAGAATCTACGATGGCCGCATAGTACTGGAACACCATTGCCTGTGGCAGGTTGTGCTTCATCAGCTGCCGCAGGAAGTCCGTTGTGCGTTTTGACTGTGTTGACCCCCCATTTAAGGTCCTTGTAGGTGATGGTTCCCAGGAGCTTAAAATACTCCACAGATGTGACTGTGGTGTTGTGATGGTGAGTGGGGTGAGGGAACGGGAAGCTCTTCTAAAGACTACAATCAATTCCACTCTCTTAAGATCTCCAGTTGTTTCGATGGCACCAGGACGCCAGGTGTGACACTCCCTGTCTGTAGGCATATTCCTCCCCATCGTGAATCAGTCCAATCAGGGTTGTGTCGTCGCAAACTTGAGAAGCTTGACAGAGATGTCAGTGGAGGTGTAGTCATTGCTGTAGAGATAGTAGAGAGGTGAGATTACGCAGCCTTGAGGTGCTCTGATGCTGAGGGTTTGCGGGTCCGAGATGTGCTTTCCCAGCCTCACATGCTGCTTCCTGTCTGTCAGGATGCTGGTGATCCAGCGACAGAGTGGACCAGGCACAGTCTACTCGGAAAGTTTGGAGTGAAGTAGCTCTGGCACAATGGTGTTGAATGCAAATCTAAAATCAACAAACAAAATCCTCGCATAGGTCCGCCGGCAAACGCAATCTAACCATAGCGGAACGAGCTGCATAGTGTCTTCTTGAAAATTGGAATAGCGATCACTGTTTAGCTTGCCCTTACAAGTAGCCGTAAAGGAGCAAACTATTCAAATGTCATCTTCCATTACTCAGTGTGTCGTCAACTTTGCAGTCTACTTGGCAGGAGCAAATATATTTTAAACGTTGATTCCTTGGCAGACTGTGGCTGGAATTGTGATGCATTTTTATTGTTGGGTCCAAGTCACACGGGAGGCCTCGTCCCCCAACACAACCCATTCCCCAACGAAATATTCCACCAGACACGCGTTCCCCAACGCAAATCATACCCCAACGCAATATTCCACCACTCACCCATAGCCCCTATCTGCGCAGGCGCGGCTCGTTTCCCCTCATCCCACCCACTTCTCTTCATGTGTGGGAGGGGAGGTGGGGGAGGGGGGAGTGGGGTGTGCGTAGGGGTAGTGTTGAATGGGAGAGGTGGATGGGGTGTGAGTGGACGGGGAAGTGTAGTAGAGGGGCCGTGGGTGGTGTTGGCGGAGCAGCGGTGTGGGGGAGGCCGGTGTGTGGCGAGGAGAAGGGCGGGTGGTACGTGTGTGTATGGGCGGTATGGGGTGTGGGAGGTGGGAGGGAAGAGTGGGGGGCGGGAGTGCGTGATTTTGGGGGCGGGGAGTGGGTTGTGCGGGCGGCTGGGGTGTAGGGGCGGGGATTTGTGGCGTTGTGTTGGTTGGGGGCGGATGGTTGTGCGGCCGGGCCGGTGTGGCGGCGGGGTTTGGGGGGGTTGTTGTAGGGGGAGGGTGGGTGTAGGCGTGGGGGAGTTGTGGGGGAGAGGGGTGTATGTGCGGGGGCATGTTGTGGAGGAGAGGGTGTGTGGGCGGAGGGGGGGGGGGCGATGTGGGGTGTGTGGAGGGGGAGGAGGGGAGGAGAGAGTTCGGATAAATGGCGGGAAAGATCCATGGGGAGAAGGGGATATCAAGGTGAGAGGGGGAGAAGACAGCGAGGGGTCCAGAGGGGCAGTGGCTGGAATTGGCGGTGCGATGGGGATTCACAGCTGGCGCTGGTCGTTGGTCATTCTCCTCTGCCGGGATCAGAGTCTCTGCTTTCCGTTTGGCGACATTTTCCGACACCGGGCTGGGCTCGGTATCATACCCTGGGCTGGGCAGTGTATCCTACTCTGGGCTGGGCAGGGTATCCGACGCTGGGGCTTGGTCTTGTCTCTTACGCTCGGCCGGGTATCCGACGACGCTGGTTCTGGGTATCCGACGTTGGATTGGGGATGGGGTGCTTGGGGCTGGGCTGCTTGAGGCTGGGCTGCTTGTGGGCTGTGCTGCTTGGGGCTGGGCTGGTTGGGACTGGGCTGATTCGTGTCCCTCCGAAAATCGTGTCCAGTTTTGAAACTTCGGCCGGCCATCCTCAGCTCCAGTAAAGACGCGATGGCGCAGGAAGGGGCGGACCGTCCCGATGAGTGACAGGGGAAGAGATGAATCCGCGCGGCGCTGAACGGCAGGAGCAGAGATCGATCTGCTCACGCTAACTTTACGACATTCAACCGATCGGAACACAGGGGAACTGTGGGTGATCTAGCGCTACGATGGTGATTAGTCCGCAGCTCCGCAGTCTCCCGAGCCCCCGGGTCGTTCAGGCTGGAGGCCGCTCCACGGTGCTAGGCCCCAACGACAACGGAGAACCGACAGGGAAAAGGTCGGGTCTCCCGGACAGGGAAGAGATTTTAAACGGTCCGCCCCCCCCCCCACATATACACATTTAAAACAAGTATTAAAAAACACCAACACTACATTTAACTAGACCAAAAATAAAAAAAAAGACAGACAGGGGCCGCTGCAACGGGTGAGTCGCGCCGCCAATGTTTGCACGGTCATTCTATTTGCGGAAAAACGGTACGTGATACCGCTACCATTTTTCACCAGCATGATCGACGTTCCCGAATGCTGCGATTGCACCAGGTTTCGGTCCGATCGGTGGTCTAATGTAAAAGGTAAGCGTCGTTTATAAATCGTAAAACTGCACGTGCGCAGATCGATCTCCTCTCCCGCCGTTCAGCGCTGCGTGGATTGGTATTTTCTCTTGTCACGCCGCGGACGGTCCGCCCCATCCTGCCCCGTCGCGTCTTTACTGGAGCTGAGGATGACCGGCGGAGGTTTCCAACCGGACACAATTTTTGGATAGGACACGGAAACGTTCCAGCCCGGCGCGGGAAATTTCGCCAACGGGAAAACGGAGAATCTGATCCCGGCGGAGGTGAACGACCAGCGACCAAATGACTGAATTAATCTCATTTTGTAACGTTTAAATTGTTGTTATATTTTAATAGTTATTCCATTTTAAGCTTTAATAAATACCTTTACACACTTGCCAGCCCGTCAGCGAGCCGCGAAGAGTGGATGGGGGGGGGGGGGGCGGGGGTGACATGGGATGCAGTGAGTGCAGGATGCTCCCCCCAACCCCACCTGTCCCCGCCGACCCCGCCTGAAGCCGCAACCCTACGCCGGCTACAGGACGCTGTCCCACCCCCACCTGTCCCCGCCAGCCCCGGCCCTGAAGCCGCCACTACCCGGCTGCCAGGACGCTGTCCACCCCCCCACCCCCACGGCCAAACGACAGCCACCCGCCTAAAGTCGTCCCCCTCCACAGGCTGTAGTACGTTCACACCGCCATCGTCCTTCAACAGCCCCCGCCTGAGGCCGTCTCCGACCGCCGGCTGAAGGACGCCGCCCCCACCCCCACCGGGACGCGACAGCCCCGTCTGAAGCCGTCCCCAACCCCAGGCTGCAGGACGATCTCCCCCGCCCCCAAAGGGCCCCGACAGTCCCCGGCTGAAGTCGTCCCCTCCCCGGCTAGAGGACGCCCCCCCCCCCCGGTCACAGACAGAACCCGTCCTCAGCTGCAGGACGCTACCCCCCTCCCCACCGGTCCCCACCTGTTGCCCTCCCGTCCCCAGCTTCCGGACGATCCCCCCCCCCCCCCCCCCCCCCCATCAGCACCCGCCTGAAGAAGCCCCCAGCTGCAGGATGCTTCCCACCGTTCCCAGCCTGAAGTCGGTAAGGAGGGGGTAGCGGTAGACTACGGCAGCGACAGGCCACGACCACGGCAGCGGTAGGCCAGATAAGCGATAGGCAGCGGCAGCGGTAGGCCATGAACGACATGGATAGGCCACCGTATCACCCGCCTGAAGCCGCCCACCTCCCCCGGTTGCAGGACGCATCCCCCACCCCCACCGGTCCCCGACAGCCCCTTCCTGAAACCGTCACCCGCCCTGGCTGTATTACGCTTCCTCGCCGGCCCCGATCAGCCGCCTGCAGAAGCCGTCCCCCTCCCCCCGCTGCAGGACGCTCCCGCCCCACCGGCTCCCGTCTGAAGCCGTCCCGTCCCCAGCTGCCGGATGCTCCACACCGCTCCCCGTCTCAAGCGGCAGCGGTAGGGCACGACAGCGATAGGCCAAGACAACGGTCGGCCACGGCAGGCGGCAGGGGGTGACAGCGGAAGGGGTGACAGCGGCAGGGGTAAGCAGTGGTCGGCCTCGGCAGCGGCAGGGGGTACAGCGGCACGGGTAGGCAGTGGTAGGATACGGCAGTGTATGCCACGGCAGCGGAAGGCAGTGGTAGGATACGGCAGTGTATGCCACGGCAGCGGTAGGCCACGGTAGCGCTCCCCCAACGGCCCCCGACAGGCCGTCCCCTTCCCCGGCTGCAGGACGCCCTTCCCACCAGCACCCGCAGCCACAGCCCCCGCCTCGAGCCGTGCCCTTGAGAGTTATTCACATTTTAAGCATGCTGGGGTGGGGGGGGGGGGGGAGTGTGCGTGGAAGGCAAGAGGCGGAGTGGGGGTGGTGAGAGGAGGAGGGAGGGGCACGGGGAGTCACACTGGGAACTCGTCAGCCGCGCCTGCACAGTTAAGGGCTATGGGTAGGTGGTGGGATATTGCGTTGGGGGAACGGGTGAGTGGTGGAATATTGCGTTGGGAAATGGGTTGCGTTCAAGTCAAGTCAAGTCAAGTCAATGTTATTACTATAGCACATTTAAAAACAACTCTTGTTGACCAAAGTGCTTTAAATAAATGCAGGTACTCACGTGCAACATACAATGGTACACAGAGCTAACAATACAAACATAAATACATACATACAGCGCTCCCTCAGAGGACCTCAAGAACCGCTTGTGGGAAGAAATGGGTTTTAAGTCTAGACTTAAAGGAGTCGATGGAGGGGGCAGTTATGATGAGAAGAGGGATGCTGTTCCACAGTCTAGGTGCTGCAACCGCAAAGGCGCGGTCGTCCCTGAGCTTAAACCTGGACTGCGAGAGAGTCAGTAGCCCGAAGTCGGCTGACCTGAGGGACCTGGAGGTAGAATGAGGGTTAGAAGATTTTTGATAGAGATGGGGGCAAGCCCGCTAAGAGCTTTGTATATATATAGGAGAAGCTTGAAATTGATTCTGTACCGTACTGGGAGCCAGTGGAGAGAGACCAGAATCGGGGTGATGTGGTCCCTTTAACGGGTAGTCATCAGAAGTCACGCTGCGGCGTTTTGGACCAATTGCCGGCGTTTTGGACCAATTGCGTTGGGAGGACCAGGCCTCCCGTGTGCCTGCGACACAACGGGCCCCACTTGGTCTAGTGTATAATAAATACAGACACAGGAAATCTAAAAATTAGAACTAACCGGAAACTGATAGACGATATGATGAAAAGATAGCTTCTTCCAGCTAAGGGAGAATAAGAAGGGATGAGCCAAAGACTTAAGACGTTTGCCTTCAACTAGTTGCCTTCCACCATGAGTTCACCAGGCACCACAGTGAGGAGGTGCCTGGTGAACTCACTGTGGTGGATGTTAATTTGTGTTATTGTGTGTTTTGTCATTTTTACTATATGTAGGAATGCAAGGCAACTAAATTTCGTTCAGACCGCAAGGTCTGAATGACAATAAAGGCTACTTGTTACTTGTTACTTCGGACAACAGCTAAAATAAAACAATTCCTCCAGTCTGAAAACCTCGAAAAGATCATCTACACATTTATCTCCGCCCGCCTAGATTACTGCAACTCCCTCTACACAGGCATCAGCCAATCTTCCCTGTCCCGCCTCAAACTGGTCCAAAACGCCGCAGCGAGACTCCTGACGGGCACCCGAAAAAGGGACCCCATCACCCCGATCATGGCCTCTCTCCACTGGCTCCCTGTGCGGTTCAGAATACATTTCAAGATCCTTCCTTATGTCTACAGAACCCTTAACGAGTTTGCCCCCACCTACTTCAAAAGTCTGCTTACCCGCCACACCACCTCCAGGTCCCTCAGATCGGCCGACTTGGGGTTACTGAACATCCCGCGGTCTAGGCATAAGCTCAGGGTCGACCGCGCCTTTGCGGTTGCGGCTCCTGGACTGTGGAGCAGCATCCCTCTTCCCATCAGAACTGCCCCCTCCATCGACCCCTTCAAGTTGAGACTTAAAACTCATCTTTACTCTCAAGCCTCTCTTGACGTCCTCTGAGTGAGGGCTATATGTATGTATTTATGTATGTACTTAATCTATGAATCAATGTTGTATAATGTTAGTACCTCCACCAATGTAAAGCACTTTGGCCAACGAGAGTTGTTTTTAAATGTGTTGTAGAAATAAAAGTGGCTTGACTTGATGAAGGTGTTGTCACGGGTCACATTCAATCGTTCTACAGATTTTGCTTGGCTTCTTCGTGATTCCGATATTTTATCCAAGTATTTATAGAAATAGTCCGATTTAATGAAAATTGCTTCCCAAATTCAGCCACAGTCTGCCCAGGTGTAGAAGTATAAATTAACGTTTAAAATGTATTTGCTTCAGTCAAGTAGACTCCAAAGCTGACGACACACTGAGTAATGGAAGATGACATTACAGTAGGTTGCTCCTTTTTGACTGGACCAGTATTACAATTTTCAGGAAGGCACTATGCAGCTCGATACGCTATGGGTAGACCGCATTTTGATGATAGCGTGAAGTTATGCTCGCCCTCTTCCAGCAATAAATTGGAAGCTATGAAGTGAGTGCAGTACACGTTTACCAGAATGCTTCCTGGGTTGGACAGGTACAAGGATGCAGAACAAACTTGGATTGCTTCCTCTGGAATGCCGAAGAGTGGTCAAAAGGCTGATAGCACATCGGCCCTTATCACTAAAAGCATAGAGTGTAGAAGTTGAGAGGTCATGTTGCAGTTTTATAGGACGTTGGTGAGACCGCATTTAGAATATTGTGCTCAGTTCTGGGCACCATGTTATAGGGAAGATATTGTCAAGCTTGAAAGGGTTGAGAGAAGATTTACGAGGATGTTGCCAGGACAAGACGGTGTGATCTGTAGGGAGAGGTTGAGTAGGCTGGTTCTCTATTCCCTGGACCGCAGGAGGATGGGGCGTATAGAGGTGTACAAAATCATGAAAGGAATAGATCGGGTAGATGCACACAGTCTCTTGCCCAGAGTAGGGGAATCTAGGACCGGAGAACAAAGGTTCAAGGTGAAGAGGAATATATTTAATAGGAATTTGTGGGGTAACTTTTTCACACCAAGGATGGTGGGTGCATGCAACCAGCTGCCATGTGAGATAGTTGAGGCTGGGTCTATCCCAACGTTTAAGAAACAGTTAGGCAGGTACCTTGATAATGCAAGTTTGGAGGGATATTGACAAAGCGCGGGCAGGTGAACTAGTGTAGCTGGGACATGTTGGTCAGTGTGGTTAATTTAGGCCGAAAGTCCTGTTTCCAAACTGTATCACTCTATGGCTCTATTGAAGGGAGATCTTGGAGGTCACGCGTTGAACGTACACACCCGTACATACAAACACCCGTAGTCGGGATCGAACCCGGGTCTCCGACGCTGCATTCGCAGTAAGGCACAAACTCTACCGCTGCGCCACTGTGTGTATAGCGCCGTGTATAGGGAATAAGAAACATTTTCCAATGTGGAAGGGATTAGAGGGCACATGTTTGGTGGACTTAACATCAGAGCGGATACCTTGCCTGGTATCGATCCCACCGCGAACTTACGATCAAGCGCTCGCAGTCTCGGGTGAGGCCGAGTGGGGAGCTCCAACGCCGCGGAAGGCTCGACCAGCCCCGACGTGAGGTTCGATCGCCCGGCGCGGGGGAGCTGACATCCCCCAGATGCAGGAGATGATCGCCTCGACGCGGAGGGCCCGAACGCCGCCGGCTACGGGATTCAAGATGATCCCGTCGACGGAGGCCTCGAGGCCCCCGACCGAGGAAGAACAAAAGGAAGGACTTGAACTTTATTTCGCCTTCCATCACAGTGAGGAATGTACAGGAGTCACTGTGGTGGATGTTCATGTTAAAATGTGTTTTGAGTGATCTGTTGCTTTTAATTGTATGACTGACCTGGCCAATTAAATTCCTCGTATGTTGCAAAAATTAAGTGTAATTCTGATTCTGATTCTGATTCTGATTAATGCGAGAGGAACAAATGTTGAAGGGGACACGCTGCAAGACATTTTACAGAGAGTTGCGTGAAACTGCAACGCGGAACGCAGGTGTAAGAGTGGCGTTTACTGTGTTTAGATGAGAACATGGACCTGTATGGATAACTCAACATTATATTTCTGCAGGGAAGAACGAACGCATTTGGACCAATATATGTAGGTTCTTCCTTATATTTCTCTTTATTTATCTAAATATTGTATTAAAATATGTATTTAACTGAATATCAGACTTTGCTGGCAGTTATTACGTAATTCCATAATTAGCCAGCAGCAAACGTGATCTGGAAAACAATTGTTTGTTTAAATTCCAATTAATTTCGCGTGCTTATGCGTCATGTGGTTCCTCTGGAGAATCAGCTGCCAACTTTAAATGTAAGCGACCTGTCAGACCAGTGTCAGGACACGTGGATTATCTCTGGGCATGGAACTGCCGGTACTCAACCAGGTAGAGAACATTTTCTACCCTATCCTTGCTATCATTGGTGTTCCTGGTAAGCCCCTTATTATTTTCTACCGAAGTTTCGCCGTCTAGCCTTTACTGGTAAAATATGCAACTAATCAATCTGCGACTGATGCTGATGAATGTAAGCCTGTGAAATACATCTCAATGCGATTTACAGGTACCTCTATATCCAATACATTTGAACTGAGATAATCATCTAACGCTCTTTGTGTTAAAGCTGATGCTCCGTTCTGTCTGCAGATTGAAGGATTAAACATAATGTATGGCGCTGGAGTCCAATAAAGCCAATTAGACGATATTCTTTACGCATCACATTCCTCTGTGATCAAGAAGTCACAATTGCTCTGAATTGATTGAATTGTTGGAAATATTTTAGTGTTGCTCATATGGCGAGGTTTGTGAATTTTTAGCAGAACACGAGAAAATAGGCCGAAGTCAACATTGTTTTGTGAATGGCTGATCTCCGTGACGAACCTGTTGGAATTCTTTGAAGAAGTACATAGCAGGATAGACGAAGGAACCTCATCGGTTGTGGCTTACCTGCATTTTCCACAGGCCTTTGCTAAGGTGTCGTAGGTGAGACTGATACACAGGTTGAGACACCACGGTATTGGATGGAAGATACTATCATGAGTAGCAGTTTGGCTGAATAGCAGAAGACAGAGAACGGAAATAAAGGGAACTTTTTCTGGCTGGATGCGAGTGATAGCGGAGTTCCCCACGGGTCGGTGCTGGAGCCGCTACTCTTCACGTTGTATATTAATGATTTGGACGAGGAGATACAAGGCTTTGTGGCCAAGTTTGCGGATAATACACAGATAGATGGAGGGGCAGGTTGTGTAGAGATAGCAGGGAATTTGCAGAAGATCCTTGACAGGTTGGGAGAGTTTGCTGTGGAATGGCAGATGAAATACCGCTAACAAAATACAGAGTCGTGCATTTTCGTAGTAGAATTAAAGGCATGTACTCTCCTCTATGAGGAGAGAATAAAAAAAAACCGAGGTGGAGAAGGATTGAGAGTATTGGTGCAGGATTCAACCAAACGTTTGCAAGTTGAATTCGTAGTACAGAAAGCGAGTGCAGTACTCGCATTTATTTCGAGAGGGCTACGATACAAAATATCAATATCATGCTAAGGATTAATAAGGCATTGGTCATACCGCATTTGTAGTATTATGAGCAGATCTGTGTGCCATATCTCAGGAATGAAGCGCTGGCAGTGGAGAGGGTCTAGAGGAGGTTTACTAGAATGTTCCCAGGAATGATCGGGTTAACATGAGGGTTTGAAGGCACTGAGCCTGTACACGCATTAGTTTAGAAACCCGAGGGGGTCCCTCATTGAAACTTGCAAAATAGTGAAAGGCATGGATATCGTGGATGTTTCCACTTGTGGGGGAATCTAGGACAAAAGTCCACAGCCTCAGAATTAAAGGACGTACAATTAGGAATGAAATAATAATGGGTTGTGTAGGCTGAAGTTGGTGAATCTAAGGAATTCGTTGCCACACTTGGCTTTGGAGGCCGTCAACGTATATTTTTAAGGCTGGGATTGACATACTTTCTGATTAATAAGGGTGCCATGAGATATGGGGCGAAGGCAGCAGAATGGGGTTGAGAGGGAAAGATAGATCAGCCATGATTAAATGGAGGAGTAGTCGATGGGCCGAATGGCTCTACTCTTCACCTAGAACGTATGGACAAATTACTATATCCGTCTGCAAATCCGGTAATGACCTCGGCGGAAGTTAAACAGAAAATGCTCGAGTAACTCTGCTTGTCCGTCAGGCGGGATCTCTGGATAAAAAATGATAAATGATGATTCGGGTAGAGACCATTTATCCTGATGTACGTCGCCGCAGAATTTTGGTAATCGTTAGTTTGTGAATTGCATATTTAATATATTTGTTTCAGATTCAGAGATGTTTGTGCAATGAAATGAGACACGTTGCAGAATGAAATAATCCGTTCACTTTCGTACAAAGAAATGTCTAACTAATGTCTACCAGGAACATTCAACGTTGGTAAATTTATGTTCGTACTGTTGGCCATCGTCATTCTCTCCCGGGGAAAGTGTGGTCTCTCCAAATGTATCACCCTCTACCTGGTATCCATGGCCGTAGCTGATTTAATGTTTCTGATCTTCGAGGTAATTCTCTACGAGATTAATGAGGGCTATTTTCCGTTCATTCCTGAATTTAACGACATTTGTAGTCTGAACATGGTCATTATTATGACTTCCATTGATTGCTCGGTCTGGCTAACCGTAGCGTTCACCTTCGATCGATTTTTCACCATTTGTAATCTGAAGTTACGAGCAAAATATTGCACCGAGAAAACTGCGTCTTTAGTGATAGCAGTGACGTGCTCTTAAGTTTTATTCAAAATGTCCCGATGTATTTCGCCTGTGAACCTCGAGAAATAATTGACAACGTACATTGGTCCTGTTTCATAATCGCAGATTTCTTTACCTTACCGATATGGGCAGCATATTACTCGGTCGAACCCATTATAACCCCATTTGTACCATTTCTACTGATCATTCTCCTCAACGCTCTGACAGTCGGGCACATTATACAAGCTAACAGAGTGAGGAGCGGTCTCCGAGGGAGCAACACTGACGAAAGTGTCGCAGATCAAGATGTGGAGAACAGGAGGAAGTCCATTCTTCTACTGCTGGCCATATCTGGTAGCTTCGTACATAGAAACATAGAAACATAGAAACATAGAAATTAGGTGCAGGAGTAGGCCATTCGGCCCTTCGAGCCTGCACCGCCATTCAATATGATCATGGCTGATCATCCAACTCAGTATCCCGTACCTGCCTTCTCTCCATACCCTCTGATCCCCTTAGCCACAAGGGCCACATCTAACTCCCTCTTAAATATAGCCAATGAACTGGCCTCGACTACCCTCTGTGGCAGGGAGTTCCAGAGATTCACCACTCTCTGTGTGAAGAAAGTTCTTCTCATCTCGGTTTTAAAGGATTTCCCCCTTATCCTTAAGCTGTGACCCCTTGTCCTGGACTTCCCCAACATCGGGAGCAATCTTCCTGCATCTAGCCTGTCCAACCCCTTAAGAATTTTGTAAGTTTCTATAAGATCCCCTCTCAATCTCCTAAATTCTAGAGAGTATAAACCAAGTCTATCCAGTCTTTCTTCATAAGACAGTCCTGACATCCCAGGAATCAGTCTGGTGAACCTTCTCTGCACTCCCTCTATGGCAATAATGTCCTTCCTCAGATTTGGAGACCAAAACTGTACGCAATACTCCAGGTGTGGTCTCACCAAGACCCTGTACAACTGCAGTAGAACCTCCCTGCTCCTATACTCAAATCCTTTTGCTATGAAAGCTAACATACTATTGTGGATGGTTGCCTTCGTGTGTTTCGTAAGTGTCTACTTCATGGACGTTCAGCTTCTCTCAACAGATTACAAAGACCCATTTACAATTGCAGAACAGACCGGGTATATGAGCGCCTGCACCAACACGTTTATTTATGGCGTGTCGCAGAACAAATTCAGGGAAGAATTTAAAACTGTAATGAAAAATAAATTCGTTTTATTTTCCAAATCAATAAAGTGCCTTTAATTTATCAGTGAAACTGTGAACTGGTTTTGAAATGTCGTTGTCTTCCATGTTTTATTACTGCGGCTTTCGATCCGAGATTCTGTTCTCATCATTGAGTCGATGCCGGCTGCGAGAGTAATAACCATATATAACTATATAAAATTATAGCACGGAAACAGGCCAGCTCGGCACTAAAAGTCCGTGCCGAACAATTATTTTCCTAGTCCCACCTGCCTGCACTCATACCATAACCCTCCATTCCCTTCTCATCCATATGCCTATCCAATTCATTTTTAAATGATACCAACGTACCTGCCTCCACCACTTCCACTGGAAGCTCATTCCACACCGCTACCACTCTCTGAGTAAAGAAGTTCCCCCTCATGTTACCCATAAACATCTGTCCCTTAATTCTGAAGTCATATCCTCTTGTTTGAATATTCCCTATTCTCAAAGGGAAAAGCTTGTCCACATCCACTCTGTCTATTCTTCTCATCGTTTTAAAGACCTCTATCGTCCCCCCTTAACCTTCTGCGCTCCAGAGAATAAAGACCTAACTTATTCAACCTTTCTCTGTAACTTAGTTGTTGAAACCCAGGCAACATGGTAGTAAATCTCCTCTGTACTCTCTCTATTTTGTTGACATCCTTCCTATAATTAGGCGACCAAAATTGTACACCATACTCCAGATTTGGTCTCACCAATGCCTTGTACAATTTTAACATTACATCCTAGCTTCTATACTCAATGCTCTGATTTATAAAGGCTAGCATACCAAAAACTTTATTTACCACCCTATCGATATGAGATTCCACCTTCAAGGAACTATGCACGGTTATTCCCAGATCCCTCTGTTCAACTATATTCTTCAATTCCCTACCATTTACCATGTACGTCCTATTTTGATTTGTCCTGCCAAGGTGTAGCACCTCACATTTATCAGCATTAAACTCCATCTGCCATCTTTCAGCCCAGTCTTCCAAATGGCCTAAATCACTCTGTAGACTTTGGAAAACCTCTTCATTATCCACAACACCCCCTATCTTGGTATCATCTGCATACTTACTAATCCAATTTACCACACCTTCGTCCAGATCATGGTCATGGTACACCAGTCATTGAAAGTAGGTATGCAGGTGCAGCAGGCAGTGAAGAAAGCGAATGGTATGTTAGCTTTCATAGCAAAAGGATTTGAGTATAGGAGCAGGGAAGTTCTACTGCGGTTGTACAGGGTCTTGGTGAGACCACACCTGGAGTATTGCATACAGTTTTGGTCTCCAAATCTGAGGAAGGACATTATAGCCATAGAGGGAGTGCAGAGAAGGTTCACCAGACTGATTCCTGGGATGTCAGGACTTTCATATGAAGAAAGACTGGATAGACTTGGCTTATACTCGCTAGAATTTAGGAGTTTGAGAGGGGATCTTATAGAAACGTACAAAATTCTTATGGGGTTGGACAGGCTAGATGCAGGAAGATTGTTCCCGATGTTGGGGAAGTCCAGGACAAGTGGTCACAGCTTAAGGATAAGGGGGAAATCCTTTAGGACCGAGATGAGAAGAAACGTTTTTTACAGAGAGTGGTGAATCTCTGGAATTCTCTGCCACGGAGGGTAGTTGAGGCCAGTTCATTGGCTATATTTAAGAGGGAGTTAGTTGTGGCCCTTGTGGCTAAAGGGATCAGGGGGTATGGAGAGAAGGCAGGTTTAGGATACTGAGTTGGATGATCAGCCATGATCATATTGAATGGCGGTGCAGGCACGAAGGGCCGAATGGCCTACCTATTTTCTATGTTTCTATGTCCAGTGAAGGTTAATGGACACATGAAATGTAATGGCTTGCAGGAAATTGAATTGGGAAAATGGGAATTATATGATTGTACTTTACTTTCACCAAATATTTCAGAATTATTGAGACAAGCTCTTGAATTGTGCCTGGAAGGTCATGTTTGACTAATCTTCTTGAATTTTCTGAAGTGGTTACTAGGGAAATTGACGAGGGTAAAGCAGTGGATGTTGTCTATATGGACTTTAGTAAGGCCTTTGACAAGGTTCCTCATGGAAGGTTCGTTAAGAAGGTTCAACTGTTGGGTATAAATGCAGGAATAGCAAGATGGATTCAACAGTGGCTGAATGGGAGAAGCCAGAGGGTAATGGTGGACGGCTGTTTGTCGGGTTGGAGGCAGGTGACTAGTGGGGTGCCTCAGGGATCTGTGTTGGGTCCTTTGTTGTTTGTCATGTAAATCAATGATCTGGATGAAGGGGTGGTAAATTGGATTAGTAAGTATGCAGATGTGGATAATGAAGAGGATTTCCAAAGTCTACAGAGTGATTTAGGCCATTTGGAAGAATGGGCTAAAAGATGGCCTAAATGTGAGGTGCTACACCTTGGCAGGACAAATCAAAATAGGACGTACATGGTAAATGGTAGGGAATTGAAGAATACAGTTGAACAGAGGGATCTGGGAATAACCGTGCATAGTTCCTTGAAGGTGGAATCTCATATAGATAGGGTGGTAAAGAAAGCTTTTGGTATGCTAGCCTTTATCTGCCTAAACCTGCCTTCTCTCCATACCCCCTGATCCCTTTAGCCACAAGGGCCACAACTAACTCCCTCTTAAATATAGCCAATGAACTGGCCTCAACTACCCTCCGTGGCAGAGAATTCCAGAGATTCACCACTCTCTGTAAAAAACGTTTCTTCTCATCTCGGTCCTAAAGGATTTCCCCCTTATCCTTAAGCTGTGACCCCTTGTCCTGGACTTCCCCAACATCGGGAACAATCTTCCTGCATCTAGCCTGTCCAACCCCATAAGAATTTTGTACGTTTCTATAAGATCCCCTCTCAAACTCCTAAATTCTAGCGAGTATAAGCCAAGTCCATCCAGTCTTTCTTCATATGAAAGTCCTGACATCCCAGGAATCAGTCTGGTGAACCTTCTCTGCACTCCCTCTATGGCTATAATGTCCTTCCTCAGATTTGGAGACCAAAACTGTATGCAATACTCCAGGTGTGGTCTCACCAAGACCCTGTACAACCGCAGTAGAACTTCCCTGCTCCTATACTCAAATCCTTTTGCTATGAAAGCTAACATACCATTCGCTTTCTTCACTGCCTGCTGCACCTGCATACCTACTTTCAATGACTGGTGTACCATGACCATGATCTGGACGAAGGTGTGGTAAATTGGATTAGTAAGTATGCAGATGATACCAAGATAGGGGGTGTTGTGGATAATGAAGAGGTTTTCCAAAGTCTACAGAGTGATTTAGGCCATTTGGAAGAATGGGCTGAAAGATGGCAGATGGAGTTTAATGCTGATAAATGTGAGGTGCTACACCTTGGCAGGACAAATCAAAATAGGACGTACATGGTAAATGGTAGGGAATTGAAGAATATAGTTGAACAGAGGGATCTGGGAATAACCGTGCATAGTTCCTTGAAGGTGGAATCTCATATCGATAGGGTGGTAAATAAAGTTTTTGGTATGCTAGCCTTTATAAATCAGAGCATTGAGTATAGAAGCTAGGATGTAATGTTAAAATTGTACAAGGCATTGGTGAGACCAAATCTGGAGTATGGTGTACAATTTTGGTCGCCTAATTATAGGAAGGATGTCAACAAAATAGAGAGAGTACAGAGGAGATTTACTACCATGTTGCCTGGGTTTCAACAACTAAGTTACAGAGAAAGGTTGAATAAGTTAGGTCTTTATTCTCTGGAGCGCAGAAGGTTAAGGGGGGACGATAGAGGTCTTTAAAACGATGAGAAGAATAGACAGAGTGGATGTGGACAAGCTTTTCCCTTTGAGAATAGGGAATATTCAAACAAGAGGATATGACTTCAGAATTAAGGGACAGATGTTTATGGGTAACATGAGGGGGAACTTCTTTACTCAGAGAGTGGTAGCGGTGTGGAATGAGCTTCCAGTGGAAGTGGTGGAGGCAGGTACGTTGGTATCATTTAAAAATGAATTGGATAGGCATATGGATGAGAAGGGAATGGAGGGTTATGGTATGAGTGCAGGCAGGTGGGACTAGGAAAATAATTGTTCGGCACGGACTTTTAGTGCCGAGCTGGCCTGTTTCCGTGCTATAATTTTATATAGTTATATATGGTTATTACTCTCGCAGCCGGCATCGACTCAATGATGAGAACAGAATCTCGGATCGAAAGCCGCAGTAATAAAACATGGAAGACAACGACATTTCAAAACCAGTTCACAGTTTCACTGATAAATTAAAGGCACTTTATTGATTTGGAAAATAAAACGAATTTATTTTTCATTACAGTTTTAAATTCTTCCCTGAATTTGTTCTGCGACACGCCATAAATAAACGTGTTGGTGCAGGCGCTCATATACCCGGTCTGTTCTGCAATTGTAAATGGGTCTTTGTAATCTGTTGAGAGAAGCTGAACGTCCATGAAGTAGACACTTACGAAACACACGAAGGCAACCATCCACAATAGTATGTTAGCTTTCATAGCAAAAGGATTTGAGTATAGGAGCAGGGAGGTTCTACTGCAGTTGTACAGGGTCTTGGTGAGACCACACCTGGAGTATTGCGTACAGTTTTGGTCTCCAAATCTGAGGAAGGACATTATTGCCATAGAGGGAGTGCAGAGAAGGTTCACCAGACTGATTCCTGGGATGTCAGGACTGTCTTATGAAGAAAGACTGGATAGACTTGGTTTATACTCTCTAGAATTTAGGAGATTGAGAGGGGATCTTATAGAAACTTACAAAATTCTTAAGGGGTTGGACAGGCTAGATGCAGGAAGATTGCTCCCGATGTTGGGGAAGTCCAGGACAAGGGGTCACAGCTTAAGGATAAGGGGGAAATCCTTTAAAACCGAGATGAGAAGAACTTTCTTCACACAGAGAGTGGTGAATCTCTGGAACTCCCTGCCACAGAGGGTAGTCGAGGCCAGTTCATTGGCTATATTTAAGAGGGAGTTAGATGTGGCCCTTGTGGCTAAGGGGATCAGAGGGTATGGAGAGAAGGCAGGTACGGGATACTGAGTTGGATGATCAGCCATGATCATATTGAATGGCGGTGCAGGCTCGAAGGGCCGAATGGCCTACTCCTGCACCTAATTTCTATGTTTCTATGTTTCTATGTTTCTATGTACGAAGCTACCAGATATGGCCAGCAGTAGAAGAATGGACTTCCTCCTGTTCTCCACATCTTGATCTGCGACACTTTCGTCAGTGTTGCTCCCTCGGAGACCGCTCCTCACTCTGTTAGCTTGTATAATGTGCCCGACTGTCAGAGCGTTGAGGAGAATGATCAGTAGAAATGGTACAAATGGGGTTATAATGGGTTCGACCGAGTAATATGCTGCCCATATCGGTAAGGTAAAGAAATCTGCGATTATGAAACAGGACCAATGTACGTTGTCAATTATTTCTCGAGGTTCACAGGCGAAATACATCGGGACATTTTGAATAAAACTTAAGAGCACGTCACTGCTATCACTAAAGACGCAGTTTTCTCGGTGCAATATTTTGCTCGTAACTTCAGATTACAAATGGTGAAAAATCGATCGAAGGTGAACGCTACGGTTAGCCAGACCGAGCAATCAATGGAAGTCATAATAATGACCATGTTCAGACTACAAATGTCGTTAAATTCAGGAATGAACGGAAAATAGCCCTCATTAATCTCGTAGAGAATTACCTCGAAGATCAGAAACATTAAATCAGCTACGGCCATGGATACCAGGTAGAGGGTGATACATTTGGAGAGACCACACTTTCCCCGGGAGAGAATGACGATGGCCAACAGTACGAACATAAATTTACCAACGTTGAATGTTCCTGGTAGACATTAGTTAGACATTTCTTTGTACGAAAGTGAACGGATTATTTCATTCTGCAACGTGTCTCATTTCATTGCACAAACATCTCTGAATCTGAAACAAATATATTAAATATGCAATTCACAAACTAACGATTACCAAAATTCTGCGGCGACGTACATCAGGATAAATGGTCTCTACCCGAATCATCATTTATCATTTTTTATCCAGAGATCCCGCCTGACGGACAAGCAGAGTTACTCGAGCATTTTCTGTTTAACTTCCGCCGAGGTCATTACCGGATTTGCAGACGGATATAGTAATTTGTCCATACGTTCTAGGTGAAGAGTAGAGCCATTCGGCCCATCGACTACTCCTCCATTTAATCATGGCTGATCTATCTTTCCCTCTCAACCCCATTCTGCTGCCTTCGCCCCATATCTCATGGCACCCTTATTAATCAGAAAGTATGTCAATCCCAGCCTTAAAAATATACGTTGACGGCCTCCAAAGCCAAGTGTGGCAACGAATTCCTTAGATTCACCAACTTCAGCCTACACAACCCATTATTATTTCATTCCTAATTGTACGTCCTTTAATTCTGAGGCTGTGGACTTTTGTCCTAGATTCCCCCACAAGTGGAAACATCCACGATATCCATGCCTTTCACTATTTTGCAAGTTTCAATGAGGGACCCCCTCGGGTTTCTAAACTAATGCGTGTACAGGCTCAGTGCCTTCAAACCCTCATGTTAACCCGATCATTCCTGGGAACATTCTAGTAAACCTCCTCTAGACCCTCTCCACTGCCAGCGCTTCATTCCTGAGATATGGCACACAGATCTGCTCATAATACTACAAATGCGGTATGACCAATGCCTTATTAATCCTTAGCATGATATTGATATTTTGTATCGTAGCCCTCTCGAAATAAATGCGAGTACTGCACTCGCTTTCTGTACTACGAATTCAACTTGCAAACGTTTGGTTGAATCCTGCACCAATACTCTCAATCCTTCTCCACCTCGGTTTTTTTTTATTCTCTCCTCATAGAGGAGAGTACATGCCTTTAATTCTACTACGAAAATGCACGACTCTGTATTTTGTTAGCGGTATTTCATCTGCCATTCCACAGCAAACTCTCCCAACCTGTCAAGGATCTTCTGCAAATTCCCTGCTATCTCTACACAACCTGCCCCTCCATCTATCTGTGTATTATCCGCAAACTTGGCCACAAAGCCTTGTATCTCCTCGTCCAAATCATTAATATACAACGTGAAGAGTAGCGGCTCCAGCACCGACCCGTGGGGAACTCCGCTATCACTCGCATCCAGCCAGAAAAAGTTCCCTTTATTTCCGTTCTCTGTCTTCTGCTATTCAGCCAAACTGCTACTCATGATAGTATCTTCCATCCAATACCGTGGTGTCTCAACCTGTGTATCAGTCTCACCTACGACACCTTAGCAAAGGCCTGTGGAAAATGCAGGTAAGCCACAACCGATGAGGTTCCTTCGTCTATCCTGCTATGTACTTCTTCAAAGAATTCCAACAGGTTCGTCACGGAGATCAGCCATTCACAAAACAATGTTGACTTCGGCCTATTTTCTCGTGTTCTGCTAAAAATTCACAAACCTCGCCATATGAGCAACACTAAAATATTTCCAACAATTCAATCAATTCAGAGCAATTGTGACTTCTTGATCACAGAGGAATGTGATGCGTAAAGAATATCGTCTAATTGGCTTTATTGGACTCCAGCGCCATACATTATGTTTAATCCTTCAATCTGCAGACAGAACGGAGCATCAGCTTTAACACAAAGAGCGTTAGATGATTATCTCAGTTCAAATGTATTGGATATAGAGGTACCTGTAAATCGCATTGAGATGTATTTCACAGGCTTACATTCATCAGCATCAGTCGCAGATTGATTAGTTGCATATTTTACCAGTAAAGGCTAGACGGCGAAACTTCGGTAGAAAATAATAAGGGGCTTACCAGGAACACCAATGATAGCAAGGATAGGGTAGAAAATGTTCTCTACCTGGTTGAGTACCGGCAGTTCCATGCCCAGAGATAATCCACGTGTCCTGACACTGGTCTGACAGGTCGCTTACATTTAAAGTTGGCAGCTGATTCTCCAGAGGAACCACATGACGCATAAGCACGCGAAATTAATTGGAATTTAAACAAACAATTGTTTTCCAGATCACGTTTGCTGCTGGCTAATTATGGAATTACGTAATAACTGCCAGCAAAGTCTGATATTCAGTTAAATACATATTTTAATACAATATTTAGATAAATAAAGAGAAATATAAGGAAGAACCTACATATATTGGTCCAAATGCGTTCGTTCTTCCCTGCAGAAATATAATGTTGAGTTATCCATACAGGTCCATGTTCTCATCTAAACACAGTAAACGCCACTCTTACACCTGCGTTCCGCGTTGCAGTTTCACGCAACTCTCTGTAAAATGTCTTGCAGCGTGTCCCCTTCAACATTTGTTCCTCTCGCATTAATCAGAATCAGAATCAGAATCAGAATTACACTTAATTTTTGCAACATACGAGGAATTTAATTGGCCAGGTCAGTCATACAATTAAAAGCAACAGATCACTCAAAACACATTTTAACATGAACATCCACCACAGTGACTCCTGTACATTCCTCACTGTGATGGAAGGCGAAATAAAGTTCAAGTCCTTCCTTTTGTTCTTCCTCGGTCGGGGGCCTCGAGGCCTCCGTCGACGGGATCATCTTGAATCCCGTAGCCGGCGGCGTTCGGGCCCTCCGCGTCGAGGCGATCATCTCCTGCATCTGGGGGATGTCAGCTCCCCCGCGCCGGGCGATCGAACCTCACGTCGGGGCTGGTCGAGCCTTCCGCGGCGTTGGAGCTCCCCACTCGGCCTCACCCGAGACTGCGAGCGCTTGATCGTAAGTTCGCGGTGGGATCGATACCAGGCAAGGTATCCGCTCTGATGTTAAGTCCACCAAACATGTGCCCTCTAATCCCTTCCACATTGGAAAATGTTTCTTATTCCCTATACACGGCGCTATACACACAGTGGCGCAGCGGTAGAGTTTGTGCCTTACTGCGAATGCAGCGTCGGAGACCCGGGTTCGATCCCGACTACGGGTGTTTGTATGTACGGGTGTGTACGTTCAACGCGTGACCTCCAAGATCTCCCTTCAATAGAGCCATAGAGTGATACAGTTTGGAAACAGGACTTTCGGCCTAAATTAACCACACTGACCAACATGTCCCAGCTACACTAGTTCACCTGCCCGCGCTTTGTCAATATCCCTCCAAACTTGCATTATCAAGGTACCTGCCTAACTGTTTCTTAAACGTTGGGATAGACCCAGCCTCAACTATCTCACATGGCAGCTGGTTGCATGCACCCACCATCCTTGGTGTGAAAAAGTTACCCCACAAATTCCTATTAAATATATTCCTCTTCACCTTGAACCTTTGTTCTCCGGTCCTAGATTCCCCTACTCTGGGCAAGAGACTGTGTGCATCTACCCGATCTATTCCTTTCATGATTTTGTACACCTCTATACGCCCCATCCTCCTGCGGTCCAGGGAATAGAGAACCAGCCTACTCAACCTCTCCCTACAGATCACACCGTCTTGTCCTGGCAACATCCTCGTAAATCTTCTCTCAACCCTTTCAAGCTTGACAATATCTTCCCTATAACATGGTGCCCAGAACTGAGCACAATATTCTAAATGCGGTCTCACCAACGTCCTATAAAACTGCAACATGACCTCTCAACTTCTACACTCTATGCTTTTAGTGATAAGGGCCGATGTGCTATCAGCCTTTTTGACCACTCTTCGGCATTCCAGAGGAAGCAATCCAAGTTTGTTCTGCATCCTTGTACCTGTCCAACCCAGGAAGCATTCTGGTAAACGTGTACTGCACTCACTTCATAGCTTCCAATTTATTGCTGGAAGAGGGCGAGCATAACTTCACGCTATCATCAAAATGCGGTCTACCCATAGCGTATCGAGCTGCATAGTGCCTTCCTGAAAATTGTAATACTGGTCCAGTCAAAAAGGAGCAACCTACTGTAATGTCATCTTCCATTACTCAGTGTGTCGTCAGCTTTGGAGTCTACTTGACTGAAGCAAATACATTTTAAACGTTAATTTATACTTCTACACCTGGGCAGACTGTGGCTGAATTTGGGAAGCAATTTTCATTAAATCGGACTATTTCTATAAATACTTGGATAAAATATCGGAATCACGAAGAAGCCAAGCAAAATCTGTAGAACGATTGAATGTGACCCGTGACAACACCTTCATCAAGTCAAGCCACTTTTATTTCTACAACACATTTAAAAACAACTCTCGTTGGCCAAAGTGCTTTACATTGGTGGAGGTACTAACATTATACAACATTGATTCATAGATTAAGTACATACATAAATACATACATATAGCCCTCACTCAGAGGACGTCAAGAGAGGCTTGAGAGTAAAGATGAGTTTTAAGTCTCAACTTGAAGGGGTCGATGGAGGGGGCAGTTCTGATGGGAAGAGGGATGCTGCTCCACAGTCCAGGAGCCGCAACCGCAAAGGCGCGGTCGACCCTGAGCTTATGCCTAGACCGCGGGATGTTCAGTAACCCCAAGTCGGCCGATCTGAGGGACCTGGAGGTGGTGTGGCGGGTAAGCAGACTTTTGAAGTAGGTGGGGGCAAACTCGTTAAGGGTTCTGTAGACATAAGGAAGGATCTTGAAATGTATTCTGAACCGCACAGGGAGCCAGTGGAGAGAGGCCATGATCGGGGTGATGGGGTCCCTTTTTCGGGTGCCCGTCAGGAGTCTCGCTGCGGCGTTTTGGACCAGTTTGAGGCGGGACAGGGAAGATTGGCTGATGCCTGTGTAGAGGGAGTTGCAGTAATCTAGGCGGGCGGAGATAAATGTGTAGATGATCTTTTCGAGGTTTTCAGACTGGAGGAATTGTTTTATTTTAGCTGTTGTCCGAAGTAACAAGTAACAAGTAGCCTTTATTGTCATTCAGACCTTGCGGTCTGAACGAAATTTAGTTGCCTTGCATTCCTACATATAGTAAAAATGACAAAACACACAATAAACACAAATTAACATCCACCACAGTGAGTTCACCAGGCACCTCCTCACTGTGGTGCCTGGTGAACTCATGGTGGAAGGCAACTAGTTGAAGGCAAACGTCTTAAGTCTTTGGCTCATCCCTTCTTATTCTCCCTTAGCTGGAAGAAGCTATCTTTTCATCATATCGTCTATCAGTTTCCGGTTAGTTCTAATTTTTAGATTTCCTGTGTCTGTATTTATTATACACTAGACCAAGTGGGGCCCGTTGTGTCGCAGGCACACGGGAGGCCTGGTCCTCCCAACGCAATTGGTCCAAAACGCCGGCAATTGGTCCAAAACGCCGCAGCGTGACTTCTGATGACTACCCGTTAAAGGGACCACATCACCCCGATTCTGGTCTCTCTCCACTGGCTCCCAGTACGGTACAGAATCAATTTCAAGCTTCTCCTATATATATACAAAGCTCTTAGCGGGCTTGCCCCCATCTCTATCAAAAATCTTCTAACCCATCATTCTACCTCCAGGTCCCTCAGGTCAGCCGACTTCGGGCTACTGACTCTCTCGCAGTCCAGGTTTAAGCTCAGGGACGACCGCGCCTTTGCGGTTGCAGCACCTAGACTGTGGAACAGCATCCCTCTTCTCATCATAACTGCCCCCTCCATCGACTCCTTTAAGTCTAGACTTAAAACCCATTTCTTCCCACAAGCGGTTCTTGAGGTCCTCTGAGGGAGCGCTGTATGTATGTATTTATGTTTGTATTGTTAGCTCTGTGTACCATTGTATGTTGCACGTGAGTACCTGCATTTATTTAAAGCACTTTGGTCAACAAGAGTTGTTTTTAAATGTGCTATAGTAATAACATTGACTTGACTTGACTTGACTTGAACGCAACCCATTTCCCAACGCAATATTCCACCACTCACCCGTTCCCCCAACGCAATATCCCACCACCTACCCATAGCCCTTAACTGTGCAGGCGCGGCTGACGAGTTCCCAGTGTGACTCCCCGTGCCCCTCCCTCCTCCTCTCACCACCCCCACTCCGCCTCTTGCCTTCCACGCACACTCCCCCCCCCCCCCCCCACCCCAGAATGCTTAAAATGTGAATAACTCTCAAGGGCACGGCTCGAGGCGGGGGCTGTGGCTGCGGGTGCTGGTGGGAAGGGCGTCCTGCAGCCGGGGAAGGGGACGGCCTGTCGGGGGCCGTTGGGGGAGCGCTACCGTGGCCTACCGCTGCCGTGGCATACACTGCCGTATCCTACCACTGCCTTCCGCTGCCGTGGCATACACTGCCGTATCCTACCACTGCCTACCCGTGCCGCTGTACCCCCTGCCGCTGCCGAGGCCGACCACTGCTTACCCCTGCCGCTGTCACCCCTTCCGCTGTCACCCCCTGCCGCTGCCGTGGCCGACCGTTGTCTTGGCCTATCGCTGTCGTGCCCTACCGCTGCCGCTTGAGACGGGGAGCGGTGTGGAGCATCCGGCAGCTGGGGACGGGACGGCTTCAGACGGGAGCCGGTGGGGGCGGGAGCGTCCTGCAGCGGGGGAGGGGGACGGCTTCTGCAGGCGGCTGATCGGGGCCGGCGAGGAAGCGTAATACAGCCAGGGCGGGTGACGGTTTCAGGAAGGGGCTGTCGGGGACCGGTGGGGGTGGGGGATGCGTCCTGCAACCGGGGGAGGTGGGCGGCTTCAGGCGGGTGATACGGTGGCCTATCCATGTCGTTCATGGCCTACCGCTGCCGCTGCCTATCGCTTATCTGGCCTACCGCTGCCGTGGTCGTGGCCTGTCGCTGCCGTAGTCTACCGCTACCCCTCCTTACCGACTTCAGGCTGGGAACGGTGGGAAGCATCCTGCAGCTGGGGGCTTCTTCAGGCGGGTGCTGATGGGGGGGGGGGGGGGAGGGGGATCGTCCGGAAGCTGGGGACGGGAGGGCAACAGGTGGGGACCGGTGGGGAGGGGGGTAGCGTCCTGCAGCTGAGGACGGGTTCTGTCTGTGACCGGGGGGGGGGGCGTCCTCTAGCCGGGGGAGGGGACGACTTCAGCCGGGGACTGTCGGGGCCCTTTGGTGGGCGGGGGAGATCGTCCTGCAGCCTGGGGTTGGGGACGGCTTCAGACGGGGCTGTCGCGTCCCGGTGGGGGTGGGGGCGGCGTCCTTCAGCCGGCGGTCGGAGACGGCCTCAGGCGGGGGCTGTTGAAGGACGATGGCGGTGGGAACGTACTACAGCCTGTGGAGGGGGACGACTTTAGGCGGGGGCTGTCGTTGGCCGGTGGGGGTGGGGGGGTGGGACAGCGTCCTGCAGCCGGGGTAGGTGGCGGCTTCAGGCCGGGGCTGGCGGGGACAGGTGGGGGTGGGACAGCGTCCTGTAGCCGGCGTAGGGTTGCGGCTTCAGGCGGGGGCGGCGGGGACAGGTGGGGTTGGGGGGAGCATCCTGCACTCACTGCATCCCATGTCAACCCCCCGCCCCCCCCCCCCCCCATCCACTCTTCGCGGCTCGCTGACGGGCTGGCAAGTGGTAAAGGGATTTATTAAAGCTTAAAATGGGAATAACTATTAAAATATAACAACAATTTAAACGTTAAAAATGAGATTAATTCAGTCATTTGGTCGCTGGTCGTTCACCTCCGCCGGGATCAGATTCTCCGTTTTCCGTTTGGCGAAATTTCCCGCGCCGGGCTGGAACGTTTCCGGTCCTTCCAAAAATTGTGTCCGGTTGGAAACCTCCGCCGGTCATCCTCAGCTCCAGTAAAGACGCGACGGGGCAGGATGGGGCGGACCGTCCGCGGCGTGACAAGAGAAAATACCAATCCACGCAGCGCTGAACGGCGGGAGAGGAGATCGATCTGCGCACGTGCAGTTTTACGATTTATAAACGACGCTTACTTTTACATTAGACCACCGATCGGACCGAAACCTGGTGCAATCGCAGCATTCGGGAACGTCGATCATGCTGGTGAAAAATGGTAGCGGTATCACGTACCGTTTTTCCGCAAATAGAATGACCGTGCAAACATTGGCGGCGCGACTCACCCGTTGCAGCGGCCCCTGTCTGTCTTTTTTTTTATTTTTGGTCTAGTTAAATGTAGTGTTGGTGTTTTTTAATACTTGTTTTAAATGTGTATATGTGGGGGGGGGGGGCGGACCGTTTAAAATCTCTTCCCTGTCCGGGAGACCCGACCTTTTCCCTGTCGGTTCTCCGTTGTCGTTGGGGCCTAGCACCGTGGAGCGGCCTCCAGCCTGAACGACCCGGGGGCTCGGGAGACTGCGGAGCTGCGGACTAATCACCATCGTGGGGCTGGCCGGCCTCGGGGCGTGGGGAGCGGTGGTGACTCGCTGCTGCGACTCGACTCCTGGGGCTCGGAGGCTCCAGTAACGCAGCCGCAGGTCCAGTGGACTGGGACATCGGGAGCTCGCGGGTCCGGGGGGAGAGAGAGAGCGCTTCCCGGAGCTCCCGCAACGCGACTTCTCCAGCCCGTGTCGCGGGGTTGGAACGACCCGGAGCGAGGTCGATCATCGCCCGGCGCGGCTTCAAGGCCGTGGGACATTACAGCGCCCGCCGGGGGCTCCAACTTCGAGACTTTTAGACCGGGAGCAGGGCCGTACATCGCCCCGCGCGGCCTAAAATGGCCGTGGGACTTATCATCGCCCGCCTGGGGCTTGGACATCGGGAGAGACATGGAGAACAGGGGAGAAAAAATACTTTGCCTTCCATCACAGTGGGTCCACTGTGATGGATGTTTGTGTGAATTAAATTAGGTGTATGTCTAGGAATTGTCTTTTTTTGTATGGCTGTGGAAACGGAATTTCGTTTGAGCCTCACTGAGGCTCAAATGACAATAAAAGGTATTGTATTGTATTGTATTGTATTGTATTGTATTGTATTGTATTGTATTGTATTGTATTGTATTGTATTGTATTGTATTGTATTGCAACCAGAAGATAAGAAGACCAGAGCTTTATTATGTATAGATAGTTAAAAGATAGATGGATAGATATATTTCACTGATTTTAACTCTATAGAGCAGCGTTCATGATTGAAATATACAGCATGGAAACAGTGCCTTCATCCTAACGATTCTACGCAGAACAACTAGTGCCAATTCAAGTCGTAGAAATAAGGAACTGCAGACGCTGGTTTACAAAAATATACACAAAGTGTTGGAGTTATTCAACGGTTCAGTAAACATCACTGTTTTACGTAGTTCGGCGAGGTTTCGCGTTTGGACCCTTATCAGACTGATTTTAGGAAGGGGAATCTAGATGAGGGGCGCAGTGGCAGTTAATAGCTGAGCACAAGTCAGAGAGCCTTGAAAGACAAATGGTTGGATAAAGACAACGGATGGAAGAAATGTGTGAATCAGAAGGATTCAATAGTTGCGAATTGTGAAGTCGCAATAATGAATGTAGGTGAATGGCGAGGCGATGGGGAGAAAGAGTTGCGAGTGTCGGTGGGGGGTAGAGGAGGAGAGACATAGGGCGATATGGGGGGGAAAAGGGAGGGTGAGTGGAGTTGTTAGTGATAACAGAAGTCTAGAGGTTTCAATTATCATAACTTTGGGTTGTACGCCAGCGGAATATGAGGATCGTTTTTTAATCCAGTTTAGTTGTGGCTTAACTCTCAGTGGAGTAGGCGCTGGACGGCAAGTGCATCAAGTTCTATTCCAATCGGTGAAATATTACAAATGTTATTGGTCTGTTATCCACCGGGACGGCGACGTCCCCTTCCGGCACCCGCTGTCAATCACCGCGGGGAGAATAAAGCTGAAGGAGCGGATTGTCGGCGGGTGCTGCTGTATTCGCGGGCGGGGGCTGTTGTATTCGCGGGCGGGGGATGCTGTGTTCGCGGGCGGGGGCTGCTGTGATCGGGGGCTGCTGTGTTCGCGGACGGGGGCTGCTGTGTTCGCGGGCGGGGGCTGCTGTGTTCGCGGGCGGGGGCGACGACCACCACGACAAGCCGGTGCCCATGAGTGCAGCTGGAGCTGGGAGCCACTGAGTGCGACAGGCGCCGGGTACTGGAGCCGACGAGTGAGTCCCGAGCCGCAGAGCCCACATACACCCCTCCCACCCATTCCCTCATCCTCCCCCCAGGACACCTCACCCGCTCCCAAATACACTCCCTCCCCTAACCCCACAAGGGGGACTCCTTCACACACCCTACTCACACCTTCCCCGCCCCCACACCGCCCCAACAACCCCCTCCCCTCACACACACCTCGCCCCACATAACCTCCACCAACCCCCTCCCCACAACCCCCCTCCCCAACACCCCCCCATTCCCCACACACCCCTCCCCCACACACACCCATCCCCTACACCCCCTCCCCACCCACCCTCCATCACCCCCGCTCCTCCACACCCCTTCACAACCCCCCACACCCCATCTCCCCCACAACCCTCTCCCCCACACCCCCCTGCCCACAACACCCCCCTTCCTCACACCCCCCACTGCCCCACACGCTCCTCCCCCACACACCCCCTCCCCCACACTCCCCCTCCCCCACACTCCCCCTCCCTCGCACCCCCCTGCCCCCCACCCGCCCTCCCTTCCATCCCCCACACTTCTAACTCCCCCACATCCCGCCCCCCACACCCCCAATATTGCATTAGGGAATGTGTTGCGTTGGGGGACCCGGCCTCCCATGTGACACCCACGCCTACACCCACCCTCCCCCTACAACAACCCCCCCAAATCCCGCCGCCACACCGGCCCGGCCGCACAACCATCCGCCCCCAACCAACACAACGCCACAAATCCCCGCCCCTACACCCCCAACCGCCCGCACAACCCACTCCCCGCCCCCACAATCTCGCACTCCCGCCCCCACGCTTCCCTCCCACCGCCCACACACCCCTACCGCCCATACACACACGTACCACCCGCCCTTCTCCCCGCCAGACACCCGCCTCCCCCACACCGCTGCTCCCCCAACACCACCCACGGCCTCACTCCTACACTTCCTCGTCCACTCACACCCCATCCACCCCTCCCATTCCACACCACCCCGCCACTAATTCCACTTCCCTCCCACCTCCCCTCCCACACATGAAGAGAAGTGGGTGGGATGAGGGGAAACGAGCCGCGCCTGCGCAGATAGGGGCAATGGGTGAGTGGTGGAATATTGCGTTGGGGTATGGTTTGCGTTGGGGAACGCGTGTGTGGTGGAATATTTCGCTGGGGAATGGGTTGTGTTGGGGGACCAGGCCTCCCGTGTGACTTGGACCCAACAATAAAATTGCATCACAATTCCAGCCACAGTCTGCCCAAGTGTAGAAGGGTAAATCAACGTTTAAAATATATTTGCTCCTGACAAGTAGACTGCAAAGTTGACGACACACTGAGTAGTGGACGATGACATTTGAATAGTTTGCTCCTTTACGGCTACTTGTAAGGGTAAGCTAAACAGTGATCGCTATTCCAATTTTCAAGAAGACACTATGCAGCTCGTTCCGCTATGGGTAGATTGCATTTTGATCGCACCTAGATCGCCGGGGGACCTATGCGAGGATTTAGTTTGTTGATTTTAGCTCTGCATTCAACACCATTGTGCCAGAGCTACTTCATTCCAAACTTTCCGAATAGACTGTGCCTGGTCCACTCTGTCGCTGGAACACCAGCATCTTGACAGACAGGAAGCAGCATGTGAGGCTGGGAAAGCACATCTCGGACCCGCAAACCCTCAGCATCGGAGCACCGCAAGGCTGCGTAATCTCACCTCTCTACTATCTCTACAGCAATGACTACAACTCCACTGACATCTCTGTCAAGCTTCTCAAGTTTGCGACGACACAACCCTGATTGGACTGATTCACGATGGGGAGGAATATGCCTACAGACAGGGAGTGTCACATCTGGCGTCCTGGTGCCATCGAAACAACTGGAGATCTTAAGATAGTGGAATTGATTGTAGACTTTAGGAGAGCTTCCCGTTCCCTCACCCCACTCACCATCACAACACCACAGTCACATCTGTGGAGTATTTTAAGCTCCTGGGAACCATCACATACAAGGACCTTAAATGGGGGGTCAACACAGTCAAAAACGCACAACGGACTTCCTGCGGAAGCTGAGGAAGCACAACCTGCCACAGGCAATGGTGTTCCAGTACTATGCGGCCATCGTAGATTCTGAACTCACCTTCTCCATCATGGTTGAATTTGGATCAACACGACATACGGAGGCTGCAGCGAATCGTCCGATCAGCTGAGAAGGCTGCAACCTTCCTTCCATTGAAGAACTGTACACTGCAAGGGCCAGGAAACGAACGGGTAAGATCAACTCTGACCCCTCTCACCCTGGCCACGAACACTTTGAATCACTTTCCTCTGGAAGAGGACTCCGGACTGTCAACGATGCCACAGCCAAACATAATAACAGATTTTTACACGAGTAGTAGCTCTACTCAATGACCAACAATCTGTAGCTTCCTTTTGCTCCGTACGTGGACGTGGCGTCGAAGGACGAGAAGCCGAAGCAAAGAAGTAGAAGCCAAATAACCGAACGGAAACTAAGCCGAAAAGCCCAGTAACCGAAAGCATACGAAGCTAATTAAACGAAAGTGTGGGACGCCTAAAAGCCAACTAACCGAAAGGGTGGGACGACTCAAAGCAAACTCACCGAAAGTCCGCTATGCCGAAACACCAACTCACCGAAAGACTATGTCACCTACAAACTAACTCACCGAATGCCCGCTCTGCAGAAACGTCAAATAACGGACATGACGTCGCCGGAGCCCGTGGGAGACTGGGGGCTGGCCCGAAGGATGCACTCCTTCGGCCGCTTACAATTTGGTGCTCCGATTCTGAATGCCCAGTCACCGATGGCTTGTATGGGGAAATGACAACCCTCCCTCCCGTCTCCACCATCCAGTGATGTGATGGCCGCAGGAGTCTGCACCAATCGCTGACAAATCCCGCCCTCCGCGACGTCATGTCCATTATTTGACTTTTCTGCAGAGCGGCCATTCCGTGAGTTGACTTGTAGGCGACGCAGACTTTCGGTGGGTAGGCGTTTCGGCAGAGCAGCCTTTCGGTGAGTTTACTTTCAGACGTCCCACCCTTTCGGTTAGTTGGCGTTTCGGCTTCGTATGCTTTCGGTTATTTGGTGTTTCAGCTTCGTTTCCGTTCGGTTATTTGGCTTCCAGTTCTTTGCTTCGGCTTCTCGTCCTTCGACGCCACGTCCGGGTACCCCCCCCTCCCCCAAACACCTCCCCCCCCCCCCCCAGACCTGCACAGACCGTTTCTACCTCCTCCCCACGATTCAATAAACTGCAGCCGATTTTACTCCCAGCGACTGGGAAGTGTTGCACTTTGGGAGGTCAATGTATGGGGAATTGTAATGTCGGTGGCATGAGGGTTAACATATAACCATATAACCATATAACAATTACAGCACGGAAACAGATCATTTCTGCCCTTCTAGATCGTGCCGAACACTTATTCTCCCCTAGTCCCATCTACCCGCACTCAGACCATAACCCTCTATTCCTTTCCCGTCCATATAACTATCCAATTTATTTTTAAATGATAAAAACGAACCTGCCTCCACCACCTTCCCTGGAAGCTCATTCCACACAGCCACCACTCTCTGAGTAAAGACGTTCCCCCTCATGTTACCCCTAAACTTCTGTCCCATATTTCTCAAGTCATGACCCCTTGTTTGAATCTTCCCTACTCTCAGTGGGAAACGCTTATCCACGTCAACTCTGTCTATCCCTCTCATCATTTTAAAGACCTCTATCAAGTCCCCCCTTAACCTTCTGCGCTCCAAAGAATAAAGCCCTAACTTGTTCAACCTTTCTCTGTAACTTAGTTGCTGAAACCCAGGCAACATTCTAGTAAATCTCCTCTGTACTCTCTCTATTTTGTTGACATCCTTCCTATAATTAGGCGACCAAAATTGTACCACATACTCCAGAATTGACCTCACCAATGCCTTGTACAATTTTAACATTGCATCCCAACTTCTATACTCAATGCTCTGATTTATAAAGGCCAGCACACCAAAAGCTTTCTTTACCACCCCAGCTACATGAGATTCCACTTTCAGGGAACTGTGCACAGTTATTCCCAGATCCCTCTGTTCACCTGCATTCTTCAATTCACTGTGTGATTTAAAACTTGTTTTAAATACTGACAAGACAAAGCTCATGCTGTTCACTAAAGCTAAATCAAAGCCCTCGGAACTCCCTCCTATCACCACTTTGCAGGGCTCTGTGGTTGAATCTGTGTCTCAATATAAATATCTGGGAATTATAATTGACGATTCTCTCTCTTTTAAACCTCATATCCAGCAACTTATGAAAAAACTAAAGATAAAATTAGGTTTTTACTTTAGAAACAAATCTTGTTTTTCTTTTGAAGCCAAAAAAAGACTTGTTGCTGCAACGTTTATATCTGTGTTGGACTATGGTGATGTTTTATATATGAATGCATCTTCAAAATGCCTACAGTCTTTGGACACGGTCTATCACGGAGCACTGAGATTTGTTACTAATTTAAAAACCCTCACGCACCACTGCACTTTGTATGCTCAAGTTGGATGGTTTGCCCTGTCCACCCGCAGACTCCATCATTGGCATATCCTTATTTATAAGACTATCCTCGGTGTTCTTCCTTCATACCTGCAGAAGTATGTAATTCGAAAAAGCACAGGAACTTATCAGCTCCGCTCTGAGGACTTGTTCTTACTAACTGTACCTAAAGTCCGTACTGAACTGGGGAAAAGGGCATTTAGTTATGCTGCTCCCTTCGCATGGAACCAGCTGCAGAATGAACTGAAACTTAAGGAGCTGGTTTCTATAAACAGATTTAAATCCCTTCTTAATGATGTTGAAGCGGGCTCTTCTGTCTGTACATGCTTTGTTTGATGATGTTCTGACTGTGACTCTATTTATATGTTCTCTGTTGTTTTTTTTAAATTATTGTCTGTAACTGTGGAACTGTGCTGCTGCCTGTCTTGGCCTGGACTGTCTTGTAAAATAGATTTTTAATCTCAATGAGACTTCTCCTGGTTAAATAAAGGTAAAATAAATAAATAAAATAAAAAATTTACCATGTACGTCCTATTTTGATTTGTCCAGCCAAGATGTAGCACCTCACACTTATCAGCAATAAACTCCATCTGCCATATTTCAGACCACTCTTCCAACTGGCATAAATCTCTCTGTAGACTTTGAAAATCTACTTCATAATCCACAACCCCACATATCTTAGTATCATCTGCATACTTACTAATCCAATTTACCACACCATCATCCAGATCATTGATGTACATGACAAACAACAGTGGACCCAACACAGATCTATGTGGCACCCCACTAGTCACTGGCCTCCAATCTGACAAACAATCATGCACCATTACTCTCCGGCATCTCCCATTCAGCCACTGTTGAATCCATCTTGCTACTCCACCATTAATATCCAACAATTGAACCTTCTTAACCAACCTTCCATGAGGAACCTTGTCAAAGGCCTTACTGAAGTCCATATATACAACATCCACTGCTTTACCCTCATCAATTTCCCGAGTAACCTCTTCCAGGCACAAATCCATGTTGACTGTTCCTAATCAGACACTGTTTATCCAGATGCTTATATATATATTATCTCTAAGTATCCTTTCCATTAATTTGCCCACCACTGACGTCAAACTAACAGGTCTATAATTGCTAGGTTTACTCTTAGACCCCTTTTTAAACAATGGAACAACATGCGCAGTACGCCAATCCTCCGGCACTATTCCCGTTTCTAATGACATTTGAAATATTTCTGTCATAGCCCCTGCTATTTCTACACTAACTTCCCTCAATGTCCTAGGGAATATTCTGTCAGGACCTGGAGACTTATCCAATTTTATATTTCTCAAAAGTGTCAGTACTTCCTCTTCTTTGAATCTCATAGTTTCCATAGCTACTCTACTTGTTTCCCTTACCTCACATAATTCAATATCCTTCTCCTTGGTGAATACCGAAGAAAAGAAATTGTTCAATATCTCCCCCATCTCTTTTGGCTCTGCAGATAGATGTCCACTCTGACTGTCTAATGGACCAATTTTATCCCTCGTTATCCTTTTGCTATTAATATAGATGTAGAAACCCTTTGGGTTTACTTTCACCTTACTTGCCAAAGCAACCTCATATCTTCTTTTAGCTTTTCTAATTTCTTTCTTAAGATTCTTTTTACATTCTTTATACTCCTCAATCACCTCATTTACTCCATGCTGCCTATAATTATTGTAGATCTCCCTCTTTTTCCGAACCAAGTGTCCAATTTCCCTTGAAAACCATGGCTCTTCCCGATTTTTACTATTTCCTTTCAAGCGAACAGGGACATAAAGATTCTGTACTCTTAAAATTTCACCTTTAAATGTACTCCATTTCTCTTCCACACCTTTCCCATAAAACAAAATGTCCCAATTAACTCCTTTTAAATCCTTTCGCATCTCCTCAACGTTAGCCTTTCCCCAATCAAAAATCTCAACCCTGGGTCCGGTTCTGACCCTCTCCATAATTATATTGGCCTAGACCGCGGGATGTTCAGTAACCCCAAGTCGGCCGATCTGAGGGACCTGGAGGTGGTGTGGCGGGTAAGCAGACTTTTGATGTAGGTGGGGGCAAACCCGTTAAGGGTTTTGGAAACATAAAGAAGGATCTTGAAATGTATTCGGAACCGCACAGGGAGCCAGTGGCGAGAGGCCAGGATCGGGGTGATGTGATCCCTTTTTCGGGTGCCCGCCAGGTGTCTCGGTGCGGCGTTTTGGACCAGTTGCAGGTGGGACAGGGAAGATTGGCTGATGCCAGTGTAGAGGGAGTTGCAGTAATCTAGGCGGGAGGAGATAAATGTGTAGATGATCTTTTCGAGGTCATCAGACTGGAGGAATTGTTTTATTTTAGCTATTGTCCGAAGCTGGAAGAAGCTAGCTTTTCATCATATCGTCTATCAGTTTCCGGTTAGTTCTAATTTTTAGATTTCCTGTGTCTGTATTTATTATACATTAGACCAAGTGGGGCCAGTTGTGTCGCAGGCACACGGGAGGCCTGGTCCCACCCAACGCAATTGGTCCAAAACGCCGGCAATTGGTCCAAAACGCCGCAGCGAGACTTCTGATGACTACCCATTAAAGGGACCATATCACCCCGATTCTGGTCTCTCTCCACTGGCTCCCAGTACGGTATAGAATCAATTTCAAGCTTCTCCTATATATATATATATATACAAAGCCCTTAGCGGGCTTGCCCCCATCTATATCAAAAACTTCTAACCCACCATTCTACCTCCAGGTCCCTCTGGTCGGCCTACTTCGGGCTACTGACTATCTCGCGGTCCAGGTTTAAGCTCAGGAGCCACCGCGCCTTTGCGGTTGCAGCACCTAGACTGTGGAACGGCATCCCTCTTCTCATCAGAACTGCCCCCTCCATCGACTCCTTTAAGTCTAGACTTAAAACCTATTTCTTCCCACAAGCGGTTATTGAGGTCCTCTGAGGGAGCGCTGTATGTATGTATTTCTGTTTGTATTGTTAGATCAATGTACCATTTTATATTGCACGTGAGTACCTGCATTTATTTAAAGCACTTTGGTCAACGAGAGTTGTTTTTAAATGTGCTATAGAAATAAAATTGACTTGACTTGACTTGAACGCAACCCATTTCCCAACGCAATATTCCACCACTCACCCGTTCCCCCAACGCTATATTCCACCACCTACCCATAGCCCTTAACTGTGCAGGCGCGGCTGACGAGTTCCCATTGTGACGCCCCGTACCCCTCCCTCCTCCTCTCACCACCCCACTCCGCCTCTTGCCTTCCACGCACACTCCCCCCCCCCCAATCCAGCATGCTCAAAATGTGAATAACTCTCAAGTGCACGGCTCGAGGCGGGGGCTGTGGCTGCGGGTGCTGGTGGGAAGGGCGTCCTGCAGCCGGGGAAGGGGACGGCCAGTCGGGGGCCGTTGGGGGAGCGCTACCGTGGCTTACCGCTGCCGTGGCAGACACTGCCGTATCCTACCACTGCCTACCCCTGCCGAGGCCGACCACTGCCTACCCCTGCCGCTGTCACCCCTTGCCGCTGTCACCCCCTGCCGCTGCCGAGGCCGACCGTTGTCTTGGCCTATCGCTGTCGTGGCCTACCGCTGCCGCTTGAGACGAGGAGCGGTGTGGAGCATCCGGCAGCTGGGGACGGGACGGCTTCTGACGGGAGCCGGTGGGGGCGGGAGCGTCCTGCAGCGGTGGAGGGGGACGGCTTCTGCAGGCGGCTGATCGGGGCCGGCGAGGAAGCGTAATACAGCCAGGGCGGGGGACAGTTTCAGGAAGGGACTGTCGGGGACCGGTTGGGGTGGGGGAAGCGTCCTGCAACCGGGGGAGGGGGACGGCTTCAGGCGGGAGATACGGTGGCCTATCCATGTCGTTCATGGCCTACCGCTGCCGCTGCCTATCGCTTTTCTGGCCTACCGCTGCCGTGGCCGTGGCCTGTCCCTACCCCTCCTGAAGCATCCTGCAGCTGGGGGAGGCTTCAGGAGGGTGCTGATGGGGGGGAGGGGGAACGTCCGGAGGCTGGGGACGAGAGGGCAACAGGTGGGGAGGGGGGTAGCGTCCTGCAGCTGAGGACGGGTTCTGTCTGTGACCGGGGGGGGGGGCGTCCTCTAGCCGGGGGAGGGGACGACTTCAGCCGGGGACTGTCGGGGGCCTTTGGGGGGCGGGGGAGAGCGTCCTGCAGCCTGGGGATGGGGACGGCTTCAGGCGGGGGCTGATGCGTCCCGCTGGGGGTGGGGGCGGCATCCTTCAGCCGGCGGACGGGGACGGCCTCAGGCGGGGGCTGTTGAAGGACGATGGCGGTGGGAGCGTACTATAGCCTGTGGAGGGGGACGACTTTAGGCGGGGGCTGTCGTTGGCCGGTGGGGGGGGGGGGGGGGGGGGGGGGGGGGAGGGAACACCGTCCTGTAGCCGGGGTTGGTGGCAGCTTCAGACCGGTGCTGGCGGGGACAGGTGGGGGTGGGACAGCGTCCTGTAGCCGGCGTAGGGTGGCGGCTTCAGGCGGGGGCTGGCGGGGACAGGTGGGGGTGAGGGAAGCGTCCTGCACTCTCTGCATCCCATGTCAACCCCCCGCCCCCCCCCCCCCCCCCCATCCACTCTTCGCGGCTCGCTGACGGGCTGGCAAGTGGTAAACGGATTTATTAAAGCTTAAAATGGGAATAATTCTTAAAATATAACAACAAATTAAACGTTAAAAATGAGATTAATTCAGTATTTTGGTCGCAGGTCGTTCACCTCCGCCGGGATCAGATTCTCCGTTTTCCGTTTGGCGAAATTTCCCGCGCCGGGCTGGACCGTTTCCGGTCCTTCCAAAAATTGTGTCCGGTTGGAAACCTCCGCCGGTCATCCTCAGCTCCAGTAAAGACGCGATGGGGCAGGATAGAGCGGACCGTCACCGGTGTGACAAGCGAAAATACCAATCCACGCAGCGCTGAAGGGCAGGAGAGGAGATCGATCTGCGCACGTGCGGTTTTTACGATTTATAAACGATGCTAACTTTTACATTAGACCACCGATCGGACCGAAACTTGGTGCAATCGCAGCATTCGGGAACGTTGTTCATGCTCGTGAAAGATGGTAGCGCTATCACGTACCGTTTTCCCGCAAATAGAATTACCGTGCAAACCGGAAAATAAGAAGATCAGAGCTTTATTATGTATAGATAGATAAAAGATAGATGGATAGATATATTTCACTGATTTTAACTCTATAGAGCAGCGTTCATGATTGAAATATACAGCATGGAAACATTGCCTTCATCCCAACGATTCTACGCAGAACAACTAGTGCCCATTCAAGTCGTAGAAATAAGGAAGTGCAGACGCTGGTTTACAAAAAATATACACAAAGTGTTGGAATTTTTCAACGGTTCAGTAAACATCACTGTTTAACGTAGATCGGCGAGGCTTCGAGTTTGGACCCTTTTCAGACTGATTTTAGGGAGGGGAATCTAGATGAGGGGCGCAGTGGCAGTTATTAGCTGAGCACGTCAGAGAGCCTTGAAAGACAAATGGTTGGATAAAGACAACGGATGGAAGAAATGTGTGAATCAGAAGCATTCAATAGTTGCGAATTGTGAAGTCGCAATAATGAATGCAAGTGAATGGCGAGGCGATGGGGAGAAAGCGTTGCGAGTGTAGGTGGGGGGTAGAGGAGGAGAGACATAGGGCGATATGGGGAGAAAGGAGAGGGTGAGTGGAGTTGATAATGATAACAGAAGTCTAGAGGTTTCAATGATCATAACTTTGGGTTGTACGCCAGCGGAATATGAGGATCGTTTTTTAATCCAGTTTAGTTGTGGCTTGACTCTCAGTGGAGTAGGCGCTGGACAGCAAGTGCATCAAGTTTTATTCCAATCGGTGAAATATTACAAAAGTTATTGGTCTGTTATCCGCCGGGACGGCGACGTCCCCTTCCTGCACCCGCTGTCAATCACCGCGGGGAGAATGAAGCTGAAGGAGCAGATTGTAGGCGGGGACTGCTGTATTCGCGGGCGGGGGCTGCTGTGTTCGCGGGCGGGGGCTGCTGTGATCGGGGGCTGCTGTGTTCGCGAGCGGGGGCTGCTGTGTTCGCGGACGGGGGCTGCTGTGTTCACGGGCGGGGGCTGCTGTGTTCGCGGGCGGGTGCGACGACCACCACGACAAGCCGGTGCCCATGTGTGCAGCTAGAGCTGGGAGCCACTGTGTGCGACAGGCGCCGGGTACTGGAGCCGATGAGTGAGTCCCGAGCCGCTGAGCCCACATACACCCCTCCCACCCATTCCCTCATCCTCCCCCCAGCACACCTCAACCGCTCCCAAATACACTCCCTCCCCTAACCCCACAAGGGGGACTCCTTCACACACCCTACCCACACCTTCCCCGCCCCCACACCGCCCCAACAAACCCCTCCCTCCACACACACCTCCCCCCACATAACCTCCACCACCCTCCTCCCCACAACCCCCCTCCCCAACACACCCCCATTCCCCACACACCCCTTCCCCACACAACCCATCCCCTACACCCCCTCCCCACCCACCCTCCATCAACCCCGCTCCTCCACACCCCTTCACAACCCCCCCACACCCCATCTCCCCCACAACCCTCTCCCCCACACCCCCCTCCCCACAACACCCCCACTTCCTCACACACCCCCACTGCCCCACACGCTCCTCCCCCACACACCCCCTCCCCCACACACCCCCTCCCTCGCACCCTCGGCCCCCCACCCGCCCTCCCTTCCATCCCCCACTCTTCTAACTCCCCAACACCCCGCCCCCCACACCCCCAATATTGCATTAGGGAATGTGTTGCGTTGGGGGACCCGGCCTCCCATGTGACAGGGGCCGGTCCCACTTCGTCTAGTACATAGCTTAAACTCTGATCTTGTTAAGGTCCGGTTTGTGCTGTCTTTCTATTTGCGCAAAAACGGATGGCGTTGCGCTAGTTCACCCACAGTTCCCCTGTGTTCCGATCGGTTGAATGTCGTAAAAGTTAGCGTGAGCCGATCGATCTCTGCTCCTGCCGTTCAGCGCCGCGCGGATTCGTCTCTTCCCCTGTCCGCCCCTTCCTGCGCCATCGCGTCTTTCCTGGAGCTGGGGATGGCCGGCCGAAGTTTCAAACTGGACACAATTTTCGGAGGGACACGAATCAGCCCAGTCCCAACCAGCCCAGCCCCAAGCAGCACAGCCCACAAGCAGCCCAGCCCCAAGCAGCCCAGCCCCAAGCACCCCATCCCCAATCCAACGTCGGATACCCAGACCCAGCGTCGTCGGATACCCAGCCGAGCGTAAGAGACACGACCAAGCCCAGCGTCGGATACCCTGCCCAGCCCAGAGTAGGATACTCTGCCCAGCCCAGGGTTGGATACCGAGCCCAGCCCGGTGTCGGAAATGTCGCCAAACGGAAAGTAGAGACTCCGATCCCGGCAGAGGAGTATGACCAACGACCAGCGCCCGCTGTGAATCCCCACCGCACCGCCAATTCCAGCCACTACCCCTCTGGGCCCCTCGCTGACTCCTCCCCCTCTCACCTTGATATCCCCTTCTCCCCCATGGATCTTTCCCGCCATTTATCCGAACTCTCTCCTCCCCTCTCCCCCCTCCACACACCCCACATCGCCCCCCCCTCCGTCCACACATCCTCTCCTCCACAACAAGCCCCGCACATACACCACTCTCCCCCACAACTCCCCCACGCCTACACCCACCCTCCCCTACAACAACCCCCCCCAAACCCCGCCGCCACACCGGCCCGGACGCACAACCATCCGCCCCCAACCAACACAACGCCACAAATCCCCGCCCCTACACCCCCAGCCGCCCGCACAACCCACTCCCCGCCCCCACAATCACGCACTCCCGCCCCCACTCTTCCCTCCCACCGCCCACACACCGCTCCCGCCCATACACACACGTCCCACCCGCCGTTCCCCCCGCCAGACACCCGCCTCCCCCACACCGCTGCTCCCCCAACACGACCCACGGCCTCCCTCCTACACTTCCTCGTCCACCCCTCCCATTCCACACCACCCCGCCACTCATTCCACTTCCCTCCCTCCTCCCCTCCCACACATGAACATAAGTGGGTGGGATGAGGGGAACTGATCCGCGCCTGCGCAGATAGGGGCTATGGGTGAGTGGTGGAATATTGCGTTGGGGTATGGTTTGCGTTGGGGAACGCGTGTGTGGTGGAATATTTCGTTGGGGAATGGGTTGTGTTGGGGGACCAGTCCTCCCGTGTGACTTGGACCCAACAATAAAAATGCATCACAATTCCAGGCACAGTCTGCCCAAGTGTAGAAGGGTAAATCAACGTTTAAAATATATTTGCTCCTGACAAGTAGACTGCAAAGTTGACGACACACTGAGTAATGGAAGATGACATTTGAATAGTTTGCTCCTTTACGGCTACTTGTAAGGGTAAGCTAAACAGTGATCGCTATTCCAATTTTCAAGAAGACACTATGCAGCTCGTTCCGCTATGGGTAGATTGCATTTTGATCGCACCTAGATCGCCGGGGGACCTATGCGAGGATTTTGTTTGTTGATTTTAGCTCTGCATTCAACACCATTGTGCCAGAGCTACTTCATTCCAAACTTTCCGAGAAGACTGTGCCTGGTCCACTCTGTCGCTGGAACACCAGCATCCTGACAGACAGGAAGCAGCATGTGAGGCTGGGAAAGCACATCTCGGACCCGCATCGGACTCGGATCAGCATCGGAGCACCGCAAGGCTGCGTAATCTCACCTCTCTACTATCTCTACACCAATGACTGCACCTCCACTGACATCTCTGTCAAGCTTCTCAAGTTTGCGGACGACACAACCCTGATTGGACTGATTCACGATGGGGAGGAATCTGCCTACAGACAGGGAGTGTCACATCTGGCGTCCTGGTGCCATCGCAACAACTGGAGCTCTTACGACAGTGGAATTGATTGTAGACTTTAGGAGAGCTTCCCGTTCCCTCACCCCACTCACCTATGACTGCACACCTGTACATGGTACTAACACCATCATCAAGTATGCAGATGATACAACGGTGATTGGCCTCATCAGCAACAACGATGAGTCGGCCTACAGGGAGGAGGTCCAGCACTTAGCAGCATGGTGCGCTGACAACAACCTGGCCCTTAACTCCAAGAAGACCAAGGAGCTCATTGTAGACTTCAGGAAGTCCAGGGGCGGCACGCACACCCCCATCCACATTAACGGGACGGAGGTGGAACGTGTTTCTAGCTTCAGGTTCCTGGGAGTCAACATCTCCGATGACCTCTCTTGGACCCACAATACCTCAACTCTGATCAAGAAGGCTCACCAGCGTCTCTTCTTCCTGAGGAGACTGAAGAAGGTCCATCTGTCTCCTCAGATCCTGGTGAACTTCTACCGCTGCACCATCGAGAGCATCCTTACCAACTGCATCACAGTATGGTATGGCAACTGCTCTGTCTCCGACCGGAAGGCATTGCAGAGGGTGGTGAAAATTGCCCAACGCATCACCGGTTCCTCGCTCCCCTCCATTGAGTCTGTCCAAAGCAAGCGTTATCTGCGGAGGGCGCTCAGCATCGCCAAGGACTGCTCTCACCCCAACCATGGACTGTTTACCCTCCTACCATCCGGGAGGCGCTACAGGTCTCTCCGTTGCCGAACCAGCAGGTCCAGGAACAGCTTCTTCCCGGCGGCTGTCACTCTACTCAACAACGTACCTCGGTGACTGCCAATCACCCCCCCACCCCCCGGACACTTATTATCACTTATTATTATTTATTTAAATCATTTGCTATGTCGCTCTTCCAGGGAGATGCTAAATGCATTTCGTTGTCTCTGTATTGTACACTGACAATGACAATTAAAATTGAATCTGAATCTGAATCTGAATGAACAACACCACAGTCACATCTGTGGAGCATTTTAAGCTCCTGGGAACCATCACCTACAAGGACCTTAAATGGGGGGCCACCACAGTCAAAAACGCACAACGGACTTCCTGCGGCAGCTGAGGAAGCACAACCTGCCACAGGCAATGGTGTTCCAGTACCATGCGGCCAGTACTCACCGAAAGACTGCGTCGCCTACAAACCAACTCACCGAATGCCCGTTCTGCAGAAACGTCAAATAACGGACATGACGTCGCCGGAGCCCGTGGGAGACTGAGGGCTGGCCCGACGGATGCGTTCCTTCGGCCGCTTACAACTTGGTGCTCCGGTTCTGAATGCCCAGTCACCTATGGGTTGTGTGGGAAAACGACAACCCTCCCTCCCGTCTCCACCAGCCAGTGATGTGATGGCCGAAGGAGTCTGGACCAATCGCTGACAAATCCCGCCCTCCGCGACGACATGTCCATTATTTGACTTTTCTGCAGAGCGGCCATTCCGTGAGTTGGCTTGTAGGCGACGCAGACATTCGGTGAGTAGGCGTTTCGGCAAAGCGGCCTTTCGGTGAGTTTGCTTTTAGACGTCCCACCCTTTCGGTTAGTTGGCGTTTCGGCTTCGTAGGCTTTGGTTATTTGGTGTTTCGGCTTCGTTTCCGTTCGGTTACTTGGCTTCCATTTCTTTGCTTGGGCTTCTCGTCCTTCGACGCCACGTCCGGGTACCCCCCCCCCCACCCCCGCCTCCCCCCCCACCCCGCCCCCAGACATGCACAGACCGTTTCTACCTCCTCCCCACGATTCAATAAACTGCAGCCGATTTTACTCCCAGCGACTGGGAAGTGTTGCACTTTGAGAGGTCAATGTATGGGGAATTGTAATGTTGGTGGTATGAGGGTTACTATATAACCATATAACCATATAACAATTACAGCATGGAAACAAATCATCTCGGCCCTTCTAGATCGTGCCGAACACTTATTCTCCCCGAGTCCCATCTACGCGCACTCAGACCATAACCCTCCATTCCTTTCTCGTCCATATAACTATCCAATTTGTTTTTAAATGATAAAATCGAACCAGCCTCCACCATCTTCACTTGAAGCTCATTCCACACAGCTACCACCCTCTGAGTAAAAAAGTCCCCCCTCATGTTACCCCTAAACGTCTGTCCCTTAATTCTCAAGTCGTGTCCTCTTGTTTGAATCTTCCCTACTCTCAGTGGGAAAAGCTTATCCAAGTCAACTATGTCTATCCCTCTCATCATTTTAAAAACCTCTATCAAATCCCCCCTTAACCTTCTGCGCTCCAAAGAATAAAGACCTAACTTATTCAACCTTTCTATGTAACTTAGTTGCTGAAACCCAGGCAACATTCTAGTAAATCTCCTCTGTACTCTCTCTATTTTGTTGACATCCTTCCTATAATTAGGCGACCAAAATTGTACACCATACTCCCGAATTGGCCGCATCAATGCCTTGTACAATTTTAACATTACATCCCAACTTCTATACTCAATGCTCTGATTTATAAAGGCCAGCACACCAAAAGCTTTCTTTACCACCCTATCTACACGAGATTCCACCTTCAGGGAACTGTGCACAGTTATTCCTAGATCCCTCTATTCGACTGCATTCCTCAATTCACTACCATTTACCATTTACGTCCTATTTTGATTTGTCCTGCCAAGATGTAGCACCTCACGGTCAGTATTAAACTCCATCTGCCATCTTTCAGCCCATTCTTCCAAATAGCCTAAATCTCTCTGTAGACTTTGAAAATCAACTTAATTATCCACAACACCACCTATCTTAGTACAATATGCATACTTACTAATCCAATTTACCACACCATCATCCAGATCATTGATGTACATTACAAACAACAGTGGACCCAACACAGATCCCTGTGGCACACCACTAGTCACAGGCCTCCAACCTGCCAAACAGCCATCCACCATTACTCTCTGGCATCTCCCATTCAGCCACTGTTGAATCCATCTTGCTAATCCACCATTAATGCCCAATAATTGAATCTTCTTAACCAATCTTCCATGAGGAACCTTCTCATCGGCCTTACTGAAGTCTATACATACAACATCCACTGCTTTACCCTAATCAATTTCCCGAGTAACCTCTTCAAAAAATTCAAGAAGATTAGTCAAACATGACCTTCCAGGCACAAATCCATGTTGACTGTTCCTAATCAGACCCGGTTTACCCAGGTGCTTAGGTGGAAAGTATCCTTTCCATTAATTTGCCCACCACGGACGTCAAACTAACAGGGCTACAATTTCTAGGTTTACTCTTAGAACTCTTTTTAAACAATGGAACAACATGCGCAGTACGCCAATCCTCCGGCACTATTTCCGTTTCTAATGACATTTGAAATATTTCTGTCATAGCCCCTGCTATTTCTATACTAACTTGCCTCAATGTCCTAGGGAATATCCTGTCAGGACCTGGAGACATATCCACTTTTATATGTTTCAGAAGTGTCAGTACTTCCTCTTCTTTGATTCTCATAGTATCCATAGCTACTCTACTTGTTTCCCTTACCTCACATAATTCAATATCATTCTCCTTGGTGAATGCCGAAGAAAGGAAATTGTTTAATATCTTCCCCATCTCTTTTGGCTCTGCAGATAGGTGTCCACTCTGACTCTCTAGTTGACCAATTTTATCCCTCGTTATCCTTTTGTTATTAATATAGCTGTAGAAACCCTTTGGATTTACTTTCACCTTACTTGCCAAAGCAATCTCATATCTTCTTTTAGCTTTTCTAATTTCTTTCTTAAAATTAATTTTACATTCTTTATACTCCTCAACAGATCTGATGTGTGGAATGAAATTATGGTCGAAATCGATAGTTCCCAAAAAGGAGAAATACAAGTAGCTAGAATGGTACCGAAGCCGTTTGGCATGCTTGCCTTCATTAGTCGGGCTTTGAATACAAAAGTCAGGAAGTTATGATACTGACCGATAACACTTTGAGTATGTCATATGTTAAGGATTATGTGCGGTTCTCCACGCCCACGTACAGCAATGGCTTCAAAGCTTCAGAGTGAGTGCAGAATATATTCAACAGACTGCTTCCTGGATTGTCCTGCTTTGAGCACCAGAAGAACCAAGACAAACTTGGAATGCTTTATCTAGAATACCGAGGGTTTAAAGCAGACTTGATAATACAACGCCACGAGAGCCATTGATGGGATAGCAGGTCAGAAACGTTCTCCACGGTGGAGGAGATTGTAAGGCATATAGTTAAGGTGAAATGGTCAGAGTTTAAAAGATATACGCGAGCAGGTTTTTGTACAGAGGGTGACGGGTGCCTGGAACGTGATGCTGGGGATGATGGTGGCAGCAATTGTAAAAGTAACAGCTAGAGGCTTTTAGATCAGCACATGGGTGTGGATAGATAATTCAACATTACTCTACTGTGGGAACTGAGAATGCGAATAGAATAGGAAGTGTATAGAATAGGAATCATTACTTTAAAATATCTCTCTATTCTATAATAAAATAATACTCCCTATTATGGAGAATAACCAACTCTGCTGGCAGTTATTACACAATTCTATAATTAGAAGCAGCAAACGTGATCTGGCTAACATTGTTTGTTTAAATGACTGACGCAAATCTCAATTAATTTGCCTTGATTTGGCGCCATGTGGTTCTCTGGAGAATATGCTACTAAGGTTAAAAAGCAAGCGCCCTGTCACATACCACTGGCAGGAAACAGCGATTATCTCTGGTCATGAACGGGCTGTTCGTCAACCAGATCGAGAACGTGTTCTACCCAATCCTTGTCACCATTGGTGTTCCTGGTAAGCTCTTTACCTTTTTCTGACGATATTTCGCCGTCTAGACTTTACTGTTAAAACTAGATGCGCTATTACTTATTGCTTAAGTAACTAACATAATTATTGACATCTAAAATCTAAAATACACAATCGCATCTATGGCGGGTAGATCCAGTGCGGTGTAGACATGCAGATTAGTTCAAGTTATCCCAGCTTCTCATTCACTCCTTGAGCACGAAGGACCATTTTTACGGCGCCGAGTTTACCTACAAACCCGCACTATTGCGGATCAGGGAAGAATCGATACCACCTGGCGGAAACTGACACGGGGACATGCAGAACGTGTAAGTTTCACACAGACCGGGTTGGTCTCTCCTGGCTTTCTATGTTCCATGACCATGAGTGTTATATGTACTGTGATCGGAAAAGGCTATCATCATGTTATTAGACATCAGCAATTAATCTATCGATTTTCATCCCAAGGAGATACACTCGATCCCCTGCCACGGCGCATCTGCTGATGTCCTCATATTCACCGGTTCTGCCAGTCGACCACTAATTAACATGTGCCCGCCGTTGTTTTGTGATATCAATATGTAGCTGGTCCACATGTTTCTGAATCCATTGACGGTGTTGACAGAACCAGGCATGTAATAATTCTCCATCGCCCACGTACAGTGAACTGATAGCGAATTAGGTGAATTCAGCCCCTACGATATAGAAGGCGGCAGGTTCGGCCCATCTAGCTTGTGTCGCGTCCAACTGCAATTGGAATCAATGGCTGATTTTGCTTATCACATGTTCTTCCAAATTTCCCCAACTTTTCTGCCAGAGGCCAATGCTGTGCCGGCATCGTGTTTGGATTAGTATCCGCATGTAGAAGGACACAGGAGCTGCGGGCTCGTGTTTGTGAATCACAGCGACGGAGACCGGGAGTGATCTTGACCTCCAATGTTTCCCGGGTGGAGTTTGTACGTTGTCCTCGGGACCAGGTTGATTTATCTAGTTTCCTCCGCATCCCAGAGATCCGAGAGTTAAATAGTTAGTTAATAATAATTAGTTTTAATAATAATTTGTTTTCAAACACAACCCGTGTTGGTAAACTGGATTCTGTCATTGCTTCCACTGTGCAGGGAGTGGATGCGATTGTTGGAAAAATGGAACTGGTGACTACGGGTGATAAATGATCGGCAGGTCGGTGTGCTGGGGAACTGTTATCATGCTGTATCAATCAGTCAATCTATCAAAAGCACAATAAGGCAACGTAATGAATGGAAAGCAAGGCAGGCGTCGATGGCAAGGCTTTGACCAACGCAGGGGAGGCATTGAAGGTAATGCATTAGAGGCAAGGCATTGATGGCATGATATTGAAGGCAAGTCAATGACTCGAATGCAATTCATTGCAGTCAATGAGACACATTGGAGGGAAGACTTTCATCTGAAGAAAGACTGGATAGACTCGGCTTGTACTCGCGAGAATTTAGAAGATTGAGCGGGGATCTTATAGAAACTTACAAAATTCTTAAGCGGTTGGACAGGCTAGATGCAGGAAGATTGTTCCCGATGTTGGGGAAGTCCTGAACAAGGGGTCACAGTTTAAGGATAAAAGGGAAATATTTTAGGACTGAGATGAGATAAACATTTTTCACACACAGAGTGGTGAATCTCTGGAATTCTCTGCCACAGAATTTAGTGGCGGCGCGACTCACCCGTTGCAGTGGCCCCTGTCTTTTTTTTATTTTTTGTCTAGTTAAATGTAGTGTTTGGTGTTTTTAAATACTGGTTTTAAATGTGTATATGTGGGGGGCGGGAGGGGGAAACTGTTTAAAATCTCTTCCCTGTCTGGGAGACCCGACCTTTTCCCTGTCGGGTCTCCGTTGTCGTTGGGGCCTAGCACCGTGGAGCCGCCTTCAACCTGAACGACCCGGGGGCTCGGGAGACTGCGGAGCTGCGGATCTGCGGACTACTCACCATCGTGGGGCTGACCGGCCTCGGAGCGTGGGGAGCGGTGGTGCCTCGCTGCTGCGACTCGACTCCTGGGGCTCGGAGGCTGCAGCAACGCAGCCGCAGGTTCGGTGGACTGGGACATCGGGAGCTCGCGGGTCCGGGGGGAGAGAGAGACCGCTTCCCGGAGCTCCCGCAACGCGACTTCTCCAGCCCGTGTCGCGGGGTTAGAACGACCCGGAGCGGGGTCATACATCACCCGGCACGGCTTCATGGCCGTGGGACATTCCAGCGCCCGCCGGGGGCTCCAACTTTGTGGCTTTTAGACCGGGAGCGGGGCCGTAAATCGCCCGGCACGGCCTAAAATGGCCGTGGGACTTATCATCGCCCGCCTGGGGCTTGGACATCGGGAGAGACATGGAGAACAGGGGAGAGATAAGACTTTGCCTTCCATCACAGTGGGTCCACTGTGATGGATGTTTGTGTGAACTAAATTGTGTGTATGTCTAGGAATTGTCTTTGTTTGTATGGCTGTGGAAACAGAATTTCGTTTGAGCCTCACTGAGGCTCAAATGATAATACATTGTATTGTATTGTATTGTATTGTATTGTAGTTGAGGCCAGTTCATTGGCTATATTTAAGAGGGAGTTAGTTGTGGCCCTTGTGGCTAAAGGGGTCAGGGGGTATGGAGAGAAGGCAGGTACAGGATACTAAGTTGTATGATCAGCCGTGATCATATTGAATGGCGGTGCGGGCTCGGAGGGCCGATAGGACTACTCCTGCACCTGTTTTATATGTTCCTATGTTTCTAGGACGAGGCAGGCGTTGATGTTAAGGCTTTTACGGCAGCATAAGGGAAGGCATCGAAGGCAATGAATTGCAGGGGTGGCAAAGTTAGGGCATTGAAATCAAAGCAAGGCAGTGAATCGAATTCAATGGCAATGCAAGGTATTGAATTCAAAGGCAAGACACGGCATTGAAGGGAATACAAGGTATTGAACATACACAGGGAGAAGGTGCAAACTCCACACAAACAATTCCAGGAATCAGTATCGAACCTGGGACGCTGGAGCTATCAGGATTGCTCTCCATTTGCTTGGAGGGAAAAGGATGGTAAGAATTATACGTCTTGTAAAGCAAATTGGGCCGGAGATTACACAGAGAGTGGCGAATCTGTGGAATTCTCTGCCACAGAAGGTAGTTGAGGCCAGTTCATTGGCTATATTTAAGAGGGAGTTAGATGTGGCCCTTGTGGCTAAAGGGATCAGGGGGTATGGAGAGAAGGCAGGGATGGGATACTGAGTTGGATGAGCAGCCATGACCATATCAAATGGCGGTGCAGGCTCGAAGGGCTGAATGGCCTACTCCTGCACCTATTTTCTATGTTTCTATTTTTCTATGTAAACAGAGGTGTAAATTGAATGAAGCATTTGCAATCACATGCGCACCCTGAAATCATTCTGCGATTTATACTGGCATTCCTCTCGCTGTAGAAACCTGTGCCGACATCTCGATCTGAGATATAGAATCAAATGATCCACTCACGTTCGTTACAAGAAGAGTCAAAGTAACATGCTCCTTGAACAATCCAAGATGGTCATTGGTTTTAATTTCGTCTTTTCTATAGCAAACCTGTTGGCAATCGTCATTCTCTCCCGAGGAAAGTGTGGCCTCTCCAAATGTATCACCCGCTACCTGGTATCCATGGCCGTAGCTGATCTAATGGTTCTGATCTTCGAGGTAATTCTTTCAGCGATGGCAGGTGCCTATTATCCGTATTCTTTCCTCAACTTATCTCACATTTGTAAGCTTCGTATTTTGTTTAATTGTATTTCCATTGATTGCTCTGTCTGGCTAACGGTGACGTTCACCTTCGATCAATTTATCACTATTTGTAATCAGAATATACGAGCTAAATATTGTACAGAGAAAACTGCGGCTGTGGTGATAACAGTAACGTGTATCTTAAGTATTATTCAAAACATTCCACTATATATTTTCTTCGTACCTCTGTACATAATTGACAACGTGGCTTGGTACTGTTAGGTATCATCAGATGTCTACACCACACCGATATGGGCTGCACTTTCTGTGTTCGAAACCATTTTAACCCCAGTTATACCAATGTTACTGATTATTCTACTCAACGCCCTGACAATCAAACACATTATACACGCTAATAGAGTGAGGCGTGGTCTCCGACAGGATAATAAGGCCGATAGTGGGTCAGACCAGGAGGTGGAGAACCGAAAGAAGTCCATCATTCTATTGCTGGCCATATCCGGTAACTTCGTACTACTGTGGATGGTGACGTTCGTGTGTTTCATGAGTGTAAACTTCCTGGACGTTCATCTTTTAGGATCAGGTTACAACGACGCATTCACCATTGCAGAACTGTCCGGATACATGCTGAGGGCTCTGGGTGCTTGCACCAACACCTTTATTTATGGGGTGTCCCAGAAAAAATTCAGGGAGGAATTTAAAAATGTGTTTAAGAGAATATTCATTTTAATTTCCAAATCAATTACACGGTAAATCTGAAATTTCCTTTCGAAATTACGTCTTCTTTAAAATAGTGTTATTGCATCTTACTGTCCGAACGGCCGTTAGTACCTTCCACTCAATACCATCCACATCAGGATAATCCATTCAGCAATTAACCTACGCACGCCCAGTCAATGTATCCGAAGATAGACACAAAAAGCTGGAGTAACCCAGCGGGACAGGCGACATCTAAGGAGAGAAGGGATGGGTGACGTTTCGGGTCGAGACCCTTTATGAAGAAGTGGCTCGACCCGAAACGCGACCTATTATTTCTCTCCAGAGATGCTGCCAGTCCCGCTGAGTTACTGCAGCTTTTTATGTCTATCTCGCATTTAAACCAGTATCTACTGTTCCGTCCTACACTTTCAACATATCCATTTGAATCGAACGCAAATGACTAAGGCAATTTACTCAGTCAACTAATTGAGTCGTTAGGACGTGGAGTGGATCAGCTGGCCACGAGATAAATCCCCGCGAGGGCAGGGAGACCATGCGAAATCCACACAGCATCAGTCGGCAGGATCGCAAGGAGGAGCCTGCAGGTTCATCATGGATAGGCAGATTTGCAGAATGATTGCATTGTTTGTCAACCACAACACGTGACATAGAATAACAATTATCAGGATAGATATCTTGCTAGAATTGAATCTGCATGTAATTGAGCGACGGGTAATTTATTGTAATTTAACCCAAGTACCTGCAGATGTTCGTTTACTTAAAGAGTGCACAATATGCTGGACTACCTCTGCCGGTCAGGCAGCGTATGTGGGGAAGATAGATAACTGGCGTAATAACAAGGAACTACAGTAGATGGTTTATACCGAAGATGTTGAAGATATTCACCAGGTCGGGCAGCATCTCTCGACAACATAGATAGTTGACATTTCTGGACGGAAAGCTTCTTAAAACTGAACAAGGCTTCGGAACCGAAAAGTCGCCTCTCCATGTTCGCAAGAGATGCTGCTGATCAGCTGGGTTTGATCCAGCATTTTGTAAATATCTATAAATGGGTGACATTAGGGGTCGTGACCCTTCTCAGATACAGCAATGCCCTGAAATACAGCATGCTCGCAATTAACCAATTTTATTCTTACGAAAGGTCAAGGCGACATTTGGTGGCGCGGTGGTAGAGTTGTTGGCTCACAGCGCCAGATGCCCGTTTTTGATTCTGACATGCAGTGCCGTCTGAATGTTGCTTGCATGCCGGGTTGCTCTCACATTCCATAGATTTGTGAGTTTTATAGGATATTGACGTGTGAACGTTGCTCCTGGTGTTTAGCGATTGGGCGAGGCAGTGGATAAAATAGATCTAGTCTCACTCATCCGCCGGTACCACGAATATGTTGCCGCCACCGGCTACCACCATCATTTAGTCCGTCGCTGCTTTGAGTGATGCAGTGTGGAAACAGGCCCTGCGGTCCAAATTTATCACACGTCCCATGTCCCAGCTACACTACCTCCACCTTCCTACGCATGGTCCATGTACCTGCAAACATGTCCTATCCATGTACCAGACTAACATTTTCATAAACGTTGTAGTAGAACCAGCCTCAACTACCTCATCTTGCAGCTAGTTCCAAACACCCACCACACTTTGTGTGAAAAGGTTACCAGTCACATTACCATTAAATATTTTCCCCTTCACCTTCAAGTTTGACAATATCTTTCCTATAACGGTGCCCAGAACTGAACACAATATTCTAAATGCGGTCTCATCAACGTATATACAACTGCAACATGACCTCGCAACTTCTATACTCAATACTGTGACTGATGAAATCCAACGTGCCAAAACATTTGTGACCACCTGATCGATCTGCAACTCGACCTTCAAGGAACCATCCACCTGCACTCCTAGATGCCCCTGCTCTACAACACTCCCCAGAGGCCTACCATTTGCTGTGTAAGTCCTGCTCTTGTTCGACGTCCCAAAATGCAACATCTCACACTTCTCCGTATTAAATACCATCAATCATTCCTTAGCCCACCTGGCTAATCGATCCAGATCCTGCTGCAAACTTTCTCAGCCATATTCACTATCTGCAAAACTATCCTCTTGTATATCATCTGCAAACTTGCTAACCTTGCCCTGTATCGTCTCATCCAAATCATTGGAGTAGATGACAAAGAGTAACGGGCCCAGCATCGAGCCCTGAGGCACACCACTAGCCACAGTCCTCCAGCCTGAGAAGCAACGTTCCACCATCACTCTCTGTCCTTCCATGTGGCAAATTTGCTATCCATTCAGCTATACCTCCTTGGATCCCGTGCGATCCAACATTCCAGAGCGGCCTAGCATCTTGTCGAATCTTTGTCCAGACCTCCCCTTCTTCACCATCACCCCGCCGGTTCCAGCCAATGTGCAATGTTTTCACCGCCGCCCCCTGTCCTTGCTTGCCGGCCGACCGCACCGGCGCCCCTTGCCTGCAAACCGTCTGCCGACGGGAGGCATACATTGCCTCAGCCGATCCTTGACTCTGCACCGGCCACCAACAGCCTGGAAGCATCAGCTTATCCCGGTTCCAAACTATGGTCTCTGCAGCGGGCTCCACCTTGCCAGATCCGGCAACATCACATTGACTCACTCCCCTGCAGCATCTCCTGGGTCCCGCTGCTCTCACTGCCAACAGGGAACTTCAGTAATGGCACCACCTTTACACTACCCCTCAATGCCTCTCCTATCTCAGTACCCATAATTTCTCCATCGAACTTCACCCTCGATCCTCCCCCCGATCCTCACAACACCACCCTGGCGCCATAATATCGAGGTATTATTTTGGTGCTCACGTCACCGGGCCTTTATCTACGGAAAGGGGCTACCCTTCAAAGTGACGACATGTTTTCCCGCCTCCAACATTTCTCCTCAACTTGGCCTCATCCTGACGGCCTTCGACCCACTCTGGTCTTTGTTCTTTAGACCTAACGCCGCGAAATCAATAGTGTTGAATCATCTACGATCTTGACTCACGTTGATCTTACATCTCTCAACGCACAGCTCTCCTCTCACTCAGTCATAACCCGGCCATTGTCACTAAACTCGCAGACAAGCCGAACATGTGGCCATAATCGCTCAGACTCTTCCTGATCCAATCACCTCTAGCGATCTCTGCTCCACAGCCTCCTAAAGTCACATTCCTTAGCACCGCAAAGCCCGTTTTTTTAATCTCTTCCCGAAGATTCAATAAATTGCAGGCGGATTTACAAACCAAACTCAGAGCTCCCGTGGATTTTGAAGCAACAGCAACAAAGAGAAGCAGGAGAAAGAACTGATTGGCTCTAACCCAAGTGTGAGGAGAGTTAGAAGTGAGTCAGAGGGGGGAAACAGTTTAAAACGGAGGAATTTGGTTTGTAAATTGGTAAGTTGGTAATTAGGCAATTTATCAGTCAATATAAGCAAGACGACTCTTAGGGAGCGGCAGTGAGGGAGCGGCCTTGTGAGGGAAGTGCCCTGTGAGTCTTTGGCTCGAGAGTCTTCGGAGAGGAGGCTACACATAACATTAGAGAGGACGGAACGCGGTGAACACATGTCGGGGCAGATGAGACAGTGTGAGGCTTGCAGAATGTGGGAGCCCGGGGACACAGATGGAGCCTCTGGCTGCTACAACCGTGGCAAGTGCATCCAGCTTTTGCTCCTAAAGGACAGTGTTGGGGCCCTGGAGCTGGATGATCTCAGGGCCATCCGGGAAAACGAGAGTTTGCTGGACAGGACATACAGTGAGGCAATCATGCCGAGGTTACGCGAAGTGTGTGACGGAGAGAAAGGGTGGAAATCGTGGAGTGCAGAAGACTCAGGTGGCTGTGCCTAATGTAAACAGGTACGCCATCTTGGGAACTGTCCGCCGAGACGATGTTTCCAGTCCGAGCGGCGGACACGTCGGTGGCTCCAATCCTGGAGATGGGACTCGACCGCCGAGACCGACGTCGGGCAGAGCCCTAGTGGTGGGTGACTCCATTGTCCGGGGGGCGGACAGGAGATTCTGTGGCAGCAGACGAGATACGAGGATGGTCTGTTGCCTCCCTGGTGCCAGGGTTCAGGATGTCACGAGCCGAATTCTGAACATTCGAGAGAGAGAGAAGGTTAACAGCCGGCAGTAGTTGTGCACGTAGGCACAAACGACATTGGGAAGAAGTGGAAGGAGGTTCTCCAACATGAGTTCAGAGAGTTGGGAAGAAGACTGAAAGGCCGGACTTCTCGGGTGGTTGTCTCTGGATTGCACCCAGTACCACGTGCCAGTGAGGACAGGAACAGGGAGACGAGGGATCTGAATGTGTGGGTGAGGGGCTGGTGCAGGGAGCAAGGATTTAGATTTATAGACAACTGGGATCTCTTCTGGGATAGGGGTGACCTGTACAAAGGGGACGGGTTACACGTTAACTTGAACGGACTGACATTCTGACAGGCAGGTTTGCTCGGGCTACGCGTGACGGTTTAAACTAAATAGTGTGGGGGTGGGGGGGGGGGGGGATTGACAAATTGGGAGTATAATGATGGAGTTGAAGGGGAAGTTGCTACAGGAAAAATTACAAAAGATTCTCAAATTAATGGGAAGGAAAGCTTAAGAATGGACAACAGAGTACGGTCAGGGCCAATTGCGAGGGGGAAGTTAATACGGAGGTAAAAGTGCTGTATATGAATGCGCGAAGTATGAGGAATAAATATAGTGGACGAGCTTGAGGCTCAGTTAAAAACTGGCAAGTATGATGTTGTGGGAATTACTGACACATGGCTGCAAGAGGGCCAGGGCTGGGAACTGAATATTCAAGGGATACCTCTTATCGAAAATACAGACAGATGGGCAGAGGGGGTGGGGTTGCCCTGTTGGTGAGGAATGACATTCAGTCCCTTGCAAGGAGTGACATTGAAACAGGAGATGTGGAGTCAGTAAGGATAGAACTAAGGAATTGTAAGGGTAAAAATGCCCTAATGGGACTAATCTACAGGCACTCAAACAGTAGCCTTGACATTGGGCGCAAGTTGAATCAGGAGTTAAAATTTGCATGTAGCAAAAGTAATGCTGTGGTTGTTATGGGAGATTTTGACATGCAGGTAGACTGGGAAAAGCAGGTTGGTACTGGACCCCAAGAAAGGGACTTTGTAGAGTGCCTTCGTGATGGATTCTTTGAACAGCTTGTATTGGAGCCTATCAGGGAGAAGGCAATTCTGGATTTATTGTTATGTAATGAACCGGATTTGATAAAGGACCTCGAGGTTAACGAACCATTAGGAGACAGTGACAATAACATGGTCAGGTTTAATCTACAATTGGAGAGGGAAAAGGGTAGATCGGATGTGTCAGTGTTGCAGTAGAATAAAGTGGACTATGGGGCGCGAGGGAGGAGCAGGCCAAAGTTGACTGGAAAGATACACTAGCAGGGATGACAGTGGAACAAAAATGGCAGGTATTTCTAGGAGTAATACAGAAGGTGCAGGGTCAGTTCATTCCTAGGAGGAAGACATATTCTAAGGGGAGAAAGGGCCGACCATGGCCGACAAGGAACGTCAGGGACAGTATAAAAAATAAAGCAAATAAGTACAACGTAGCAAAGATGAGCGGGTAGCAAGATGATTCGGCAATGTTTAAAGATCAACAGAAGATAACCAACAAGACAATACGGGGAGAAATGTTGAGGTACGAAGGTAAGCTAGGCAAGAATATAAAGCAGGATAGTAAACGCTTCTTTAGGTATGCGAAGAGGAAATAATTAGTTAAGACCAAAGTTGGAACCTTGAAGACCGATAAAGGTGAATTTATTATGGGGAACAAGGAAATGGCAGATTAGTTGAATAGGTACTTTGGATCTGTCTTCACTAAGGAGGACACAAACAATCTTCCTGATATAGTAGTGGCCAGAAGATCTGGGGTGACAGAGGAACTGAAGGAAATCCACATTAGGCAGGAAATGGTGTTGGATAGATTGATGGGATTGAAGGCTGATAAATCCCCAGGGCCTGAATGTCTGCATCCCAGGGTACTTAAGGAAGTGGCTCTAGAATTCGTGGATGCATTGGTGTTAATTTTCCAATGTTCTATAGACTCAGGATCGGTTCCTGTGAATTGAATTGGAGTGGATTTGCAAATGTTATCCCACTTTTTAAGATAGGCGGGAGAGAGAAAACTGGGAATTATAGACCAGTTAGCCTGACATCGGTGGTGGGGAAGCTGCTGGAGTGAATTATAAAAGATGAGATAGCCGCACATTTGAATAGCAGTAACAGGATCAGCGAGTCAGCATGGATTGACGAAGGGGAAATCATGCTTGACTAATCTTCTGGACTTTTTTGAAAATGTGACTAGAAAAATGGACAAGGGAGAGCCAGTGGATATAGTGAACCTGGACTTTCAGAAAGCATTTGATAAGGTCCCACATAGGAGATTAGTGGGCACAAGCTGACATGGATCGAGAAGTGGGTGGCAGACATGAAACAAAGAGTAGGAATTAACGGGTCCCTTTCGTTGGGAACTTTATAGCCATGTTCATGTTTTCTTTGGCGCTGGCAATGCTCAAGATAACAGGAGAATGGCAAATGTGTTATCGTTATGCATGTGCAATAGCACGGATAAGTCTAGTATCTGTGATAGGGAAATTATCTAAAACGGTGTGAGGGAGAGGAGTGTTGATTATATTGGTTGAAATATGCAGCATTTAAACGATACCACCGAGTCCACGCAATCGATAACCAATTCACACTAGTTATGTGCTACAGTACTTCCGCATCCGCCCCCTGCATATGATGGACACTTTATAGAGGCCACAAACTTACGGAAATCCATCAACTCGCTCGCACAATGACAGTTCAAAACGTTGGATGACGAAGCTTAAATACTTCGAATGGTGGATGCAGAATTTTCTATGCAAAAATGGCACTGAGTTATTTTCGAAGACTATAGATAACTCTGGGAAAGATGACAGATTACGTTGGTGTGGTGGCAGCTGTCAATACTGGAAGACGGCCAGTATACGTTGATCATTGATACATTATTATAAACAATCCGCGTGTAACCATTGTGTCACGGGATATATACAATCTGTAGGTGCTTTGCATCTTTATACACGCCTGGTACTCTCAATGTTTCGCAGTATGTACTGTTAAGGCCTTGAAGTAACGCACTTCTTTGATAATCTCAAGACTGCTCGTTGTGACGAATCTTTCTGTGTGCCATTATGAGCTGTCATTCAGAGCGCAAGTGGGTCGCAGGTGATAGTGAGATTTGGGTTACAGTTTAAATAGACAACTCCGTCAAACCTCTTATAGCTCATAACCTCTGATCCGGGCAGAATTCTGGCAACCCTCGCCTGCACCTTCTCCAATGCCTCCCCATAGTCTATGTACCATAACATTACGGAAAGCTGCAAATTGTGAATGATCTGTCTTTTAGTCCTTCCAAAATACATCATCTAAAAATTGTCAGCATTATCTTCGACCTGCCCTTGTTTCCCCAAGTAATCAATATCATCCTGCAACCAATAATTATTTCCTCATTGTAAACCATACTATTATTTTTGTAGGAGCCTGTAGACTTACTGATCATATCGCTCTGTACTCATATGCAAACCATTAAAGCAATACGGGCGCCAGTACTGATCGTTTTCACACTCAACTGGACATAGTTTTCTAAACAATATACAAATGACAAGTTAGTCCTTAGGTGGGTGCTAGACGTGATGGTGGAGACAGATGGCAACGGGGATGAAAGTTGCTTTTGGATAAGCACATGGATATTCAAGGAATGGGGAGGTATGGATCATATTCAGGAACACGAGATTGGTTTATGCTGCCATTATGTTGGACAGTTGTGGTGGAAGGGCCTGGTCCTGTACTATACACCTCTGTGTTATATGTTTTATAGTAAATGGTGGTCCGAGAGAATATTGAGCAACAGAGGGTCATTATGTGAAGGTCCACGGACATCTGAACGTGGCAAACCTACATTGGTAGAGGAACAGCCATATGGACAGATTATAGAAGGATACACGACCCACAGTGTTGTTGCAGTGGGTGACTTTAACTTTCCGGATATGGATTGGGCCTTATTCGGTGCAAAAGGATTGGATGACGCAGGGCGGAACGGTTGCGCAGCGGTAGAATTGCTGCCTTCCAGCGAGTGTAGCGCCGGTGACCCGGGTTCGATCCCGACTACGGGTGCTGTCGGTTTGATAATTAGATAATTCAACGTTACTTTTCTGCAGGGAACTTAGAATGCAAATAGAATAGGAAGTGTATAGAATGCGAATCATTGGTTACAATTATCTCTATATTCTATAATATAATAATGTAGTCTATTTTACTGAACGACCAACATTGCTGGCAGTTATGGCTAAGAAAGAACAGCAGATGATGGAAAATTCGAAGGTAGATGGAAAATTATGAAATTGCGTAATAACTGCCTGCAAAGAAAGACAACAATGCTGGAGAAATTCAGCGGGTGAGGCAGCATCTATGGAGAGAAGGAATAGGCGACGTTTCTTCAGACTCTCGACCCGAAACTTCGCCTATCCCTTCTCTCCGTAGATGCTGCCTCACCTGCTGAGTTTCTACACCATTTTGTGTCTACTTTTGCAGGCAGTTATTACGCAATTCCATAACTTGAAATAGCAAACGTGATCTGGCTAAATGTGTTTGTTTAAATCACTGAAACTAATCCAGCTAGAAAACGTTTTCTACCCCATTCTTGTCATCGTTGGTGCTCCTGGTAAGCCCTTTATAATTCTCTGCCGATATTTCACCGTCTAGATTTTATTGTTAAAAAAATATGTGCTATTACTTATTGCTTGAGTATCTGACCCAATTATTGACACCGAAAATCTAAAATGCACAATCGCTTCTATGGTCGGTAGGTCCAGTGACATATTCTCCCAGTTTCTCATTCACTCCTTGCGTACGATGGACAATTTTTTACGGAGGCGTTTTTACCTACAAATCCACGCGTTTTTCGGATGATGGAAAAATCGGTACCACCTGGAGGAAATTGATGCGGCCACATGTAGAACGTGTAAGATTCACACAGACAGGAAATGAGACGGGTCAGGTGGCAAAGGTATGCGTTGGGGAACAGTTCGGGACCAGTGATCACAATACCATTAGTTTCAATATAATTATGGAGAGGGTCAGAACTGGACCTAGGGTTGAGATTTTTGATTGGAGAAAGACTAACTTTGAGGCGATGCGAAAGGATTTAAAAGGAGTAAATTGGGACAGTTTGTTTTATGGGAAAGATGTGGAAGAGAAATGGAGGACATTTAAAGGTGACATTTTAAGAGTACAGAATCTTTATGTCCCTGTTCGGTTGAAAGGAAATAGTAAAAATTGGAAAGAGCCATGGTTTTCAAGGGAAATTGGACACTTGGTTCGGAAAAAGAGAGAGATCTACAATAATTATAGGCATCATGGAGTAAATGAGGTGCTTGAGGAGTATAAATAATGTAAAAATAATCTTAAGAAAGAAATTAGAAAAGCTAAAAGAAGATATGAGGTTGCTTTGGCAAGTAAGGTGAAAGTAAATCCAAAGGGTTTCTACAGCTATATTAATAGCAAAAGGATAACAAGGGATAAAATTGGTCCATTAGTGAGTCAGAGTGGACAGCTATCTGTAGGGCCAAAATAGATGGGGGAGGTATTGAACAATGTATTTTCTTCGGTATTCACCAAGGAGAAGGATATTGAATTATGTGAGGTAAAGGAAACAAGTAGAGTAGCTAAGGAATCTATGAGATTCAAAGAAGAGGAAGTACTAACACGTTTGAGAAATATAAAAGTGGATAAGTCTCCAGGTCCGGACAGGATATTCCCTAGGACATTGATGGAAGTTAGTGTAGAAATAGCAGGGGCTATGACAGAAATATTTCAAATGTCATTAGAAACGGGAATAGTGTCGGAGGATTGGTGTACTGTGCATGTTGTTCCATTGTTGTTCCATTGATAGGGGGTGTTGTGGATAATGAAGAGGATTTCCAAAGAGTGATCTAGGCCATTTGGAAAAATGGGCTGAAAGATGGCAGATGGAGTTTAATGCTGATAAATGTGAGGTGCTACACCTTGGCAGGACAAATCAAAATAGGACGTACATGGTAAATGGTAGGGAATTGAAGAATACAGTTGAACAGAGGGATCTGGGAATAACCGTGCATAGTTCCTTGAAGGTGGAATCTCATATAGATAGGGTGGTAAAGAAAGCTTTTGGTATGCTAGCCTTTATAAATCAGAGCATTGAGTATAGAAGCTGGGATGTAATGTTAAAATTGTACAAGGCATTGGTGAGGCCAATTCTGGAATATGGTGTACAATTTTGGTCGCCTAATTATAGGAAGGATGTCAACAAAATAGAGAGAGTACGGAGGAGATTTACTAGAATGTTGCCTGGGTTTCAGCAACTAAGTTACAGAGAAAGGTTGAACAAGTTAGGGCTTTATTCTTTGGAGCGCAGAAGGTTAAGGGGGGACTTGATAGAGGTCTGTAAAATGATGAGAGGGATAGAGAGAGTTGACGTGGATAAGCTTTTCCCACTGAGAGTAGGGAAGATTCAAACAAGGGGACATGACTTGAGAATTAAGGGACAGAAGTTTAGGGGTAACATGAGGGGGAACTTCTTTACTCAGAGAGTGGTGGCTGTGTGGAATGAGCTTCCAGTGAAGGTGGTGGAGGCAGGTTCGTTTTTGTCATTTAAAAATAATTTGGATAGTTATATGGACGGGAAAGGAATGCAGGGTTATGGACTGAGCGCAGGTATTTGGGACTAGCGGAGAATACGTGTTCGGCACGGACTAAAAGGGTCGAGATGGCCTGTTTCAGTGCTGTAATTGTTATATGTATATGGTTATGTGACAGGGTTGGTGTCCGCTGGCTTTCCATGCTCCATGTTCTACAAGTGTTCTATGTCCTGTGATGGGAACTGGCTATCATCGTGTTATTAGAGATGAGCAATTAATCTATCGATTTCCCTCCCAAGGAGAGAAAGACGACCTCCTGCCACGGCACATCTGCTGATGCGCCTTGTATTCATCGGTTCTGTCGGTCGCCCACTAATTAACATGTGCCCGTAGATGTTGTGTGATGCCAATATGTAGCTGGTGCTGATGCGTTTGACTCCATTGGCGATGTTCACGGAAGCAGGATTGTAATAATTCTCCATCGCCAAATCGAAGCGGACTGATAGCGAATTAGATGAATACAGCCCTTACCTTATAGAAGGCGGCAGGTTCGGTCCATCTAGCTTGCGTCGCGTCCAACTGCAATTGGATTCACCGGCTGCTTTTCCTTTTCACATGCCTTCCCAATTTCCCCAAAGTATCTGCCTGGGGCCGATACACTGGCGATAACGGATATGGACAAGTAAACTGGAATCTGCAATTTATTCTGCTGTGCAGGTTGTGGATGCGATTGTTCAAAACAAAGAGAATTGGTGTGAACGGGTGATAAATGATCGGCAGGTGACGGAGGGCCGAGGACTGTTATCATGCTCACTCAATCAATCAATCAATCAATCAATCAATCAATCAATCAATCAATCAATCAATCAATCAATCAATCAATCAATCAATCAATCAATCAATCAATCAATCAATCAATCAATCAATCAATCAATCAATCAAGCAATCAATCAATCAATCAATCAATCAATCATCAATCGATCAATCGACCAATCAATCAATCAATCGATCAATCAATCAATCAATCGATCGATCAATCGATCGATCGACTATCGACCGACCGACCAACCAACCAACCAACCAACCAAATAAACAACCAAACAAACAACGAATCAACCAAAAGGCAATGAAGGCAAAGCAAATCAGGCGTTGATGGCAAGGCGAGGCAGGGCATCGAAGGCAACGCTTCCAAGCAAGGCATTGAATGGAATTCATCAAATGCAATGCATTGAAGGGAAGGCGAGGCATTGAACCGATCAATCAGTCACGCAGGCAAACCAACGTGAACACCGGAAAAAGACGCAAACTTCACACGTACAACTCCAGTAATCAGCAGCTAACCTGCGATGCTGGAGCTACCAAGAAGTAGTCACTGCTGTTCACTTTCTTTGAGGATCAAGGGTGGTAAAATATTGTATGCCTTATAAAGCAAATCTGGTCGGAAATGAAGGAGTTATTTGCAACATTTGCATCCATATGCGCATCCTGAAATGAATCACAAATTGATACCGAGTAATGTATGGGCAGCCATTCCTCTTACCGTAGACATCTGTGCCGAACATCTCGATGCGAGATACAGAATCAAATAATCCACTCACTTTCGTATGAAGAAGTGTCAAACTAACGTGCTCCTGGAACAATAAAGGATGGTCATTGGTTTTAACTTCGTCTTATCTACAGCTAACATGTTGGCAATCGTCATTCTGTCCCGGGGAATGTTTGGTCTCTCCAGATGTATCACCCTCTACCTGGTATCCATGGTCGTAGCTGATATAATGTTCTGATTTTCTAGGTAATTTTCTCTGAAATATCAGGTGCATATTTTCCGTACACATTCCTCAACTTATCTCATATTTGTAAGCTTCGTATTTTGTTTAATTGCATTTTCATTGATTGCTCTGTCTGGCTAACGGTGTATTTCACCTTCGATCGATTTATCACTATTTGTAATCAGAGTTTACGGGTAAAATATTGCACTGAGAAAACTGCGGCTTTTGGTGATAGCATTAACGTGTACATTCCAGTGTATATTTTCCTCGTACCGCTATACACAATTGACAACTTGGCTTGGTGCTGGTGATTATCAGCAACAAACGTTACTTCGCTGCAGGGAACTAGGAATGCAAATAGAAATGGAAATGTATAGAATACGAATCATTACTTACAATTATCTCTATATTCTATAATGTAATAATATAGTCCCCATTTTAGATATTAACCAACTCTGCTGGCAGTTATTATGAAATTCTATAATCATAAGTAGCAGGCGGGATGTTGCTAACTTTGTTTGTTTAAATGACTAACACTAATCTCAATTCATTTGCCTTGATTAGGCGTCATATGGTTTCTCTGGAGAATATGTTAAAAGCAACTTAACGAGTCGTTAAAAGCATGTTATCTTTAAAAGCAAGCGACCTGTCATACCATGGGTAGGAAACGTGAATTATCCCTGGTCATGTACGGGCCGGTCGTCAACCAGGTAGAACGCGTGTTCTACCCTATCCTTGTCATCATTGGTGTTCCTGGTAAGCACTTTATAATTGTCTGCCGATATTTCGCCGTCTCGGCCTTACTGTTAAAAAATAGACGTGCTAGTACTTGTTGCTTGGGTGACTGAAACAATGATTGACACCGGACATCTAAAATGCACAATCGCTTCTATGGCCGGTTATTCCAGTGGCCATGTAGACAGACACATTTATTCTATGTTAACCCAGTGTCTGATTCACTCCTTGCGCGCGAGGGACAATTTTTACGGCGGCGAGTTTACCTACAAGCCCGCAGGTATTTCGGATGAGGGAAGATTCGGTAACACCTGGAGGAAGCTGATGCGGGGACATGCAGAACGTGTAAGATTCACACAGACCGGGTTGTTCTCTGCTGGCTTTCTATGTTCTATATTATACAAGTGTTCTATGTCCTGTGATCGGAAATGGCTATCATCATGTTATTATAGATGAACAATTAATCTATCGATTTCCCTCTCAAGCAGATATAGACGATCCCCTGCCAAGGGGTATATGCTAATGAGCTCGTATTCACCGGTTCTGTCGGTCGCCCAGTAATTTATATTTGCCCGGGGATGTTGTGTGATACCAATGTGCAGCTGGTGCAGATGCTTCTGTGTCCATTGGCGCTGTTCACAAAACTAGGACCGTGATAAGTCTCCATCCCCAAATAGAAACGGACTGATTTCCAATTGGACGAACACAGATCCTACGATGTAGAAGGCGGCAGGTTCGGTCCATCTAGCTTGTGTCGTCTCCAACTACAATTGGATTGAATCTACAATTCACTACAATTGGATTCATCGGCTGATTTTCCTTTACACATGCACTTCTCAATTTCCCTAAAATTTCTGCCAGAGGCCGATTCACTGCAGACAACGTATGAGTATCCGACCAGTCAGCAGTATTTCGCAAGTAGAAGGACATCGGAGCTCCATCGAAGGACACAATCTCGTGCTTCCGTTTCACAGCATCAGTGACCCGGGTTTGATCCCGACCTCCAGCGTTTCCCGGGTGGAGTTTGTACATTTTCTTCGCGACAACGTTGATTCATCCATCAGGTCTGGTTTCTTCCGCATCCTAAAGATCCTGGGTGGCATTGGCATTGAAGGCAAGGCAAGGCAAGGCAAGGCAAGACATTGAATGCAATCCATTGAAGTTAAGGGAAGACATTGATGGGAAAGCAAGACCGAGCATTGAAAGCAAGACAAGGCATTGAATGGAATTCATTGAAGGTAAGGCGAGGCATCGAAAGGCAGGGAAGGCATTGAATCAAGCAAGCAGTCACGCAGGCATGCCAACGTGAACACAGGTAAAAGCTGCAAATTCCACACAATGTTTACCAACGGTGGTAAAAATTGTACGCCTTATGAAGCAAATCCGGTCCGGTTAACAGGGGCGTTATTTGGATGCTACATTTACATTCACATGCGCATCCTGAAATCAATCTGTGATTGTTACCGAGGAATTTCCGGGTGGCCATTCCCCTGCCGAACACTTCGATGCGAGATACAATATCATATAATCCACTCACTTTCGAACGAAGATGTGTCAAACTAACGTGCTCCTGGAACATTGAAAGATGGTCATTGGTTTTAATTCGTTTTAATTTCGTCTTATCTACAGCTAACCTGTTGGCAATCGTCATTCTCTCCCGGGAAAAGTGTGGCCTCTCCAAATGTATCACCCGCTACCTGGTATCCATGGCCGTAGCTGATCTAATGGTTCTGATCATCGAGGTAATTCTTTCAGAGATGGCAGGTGCCTATTATCCGTATTCATTCCTCAAATTATATCACATTTGTAAACTGCGTATTTTGTTTAATTGTATTTCCATTGATTTCTCTGTCTGGCTAACGGTGACGTTCACATTCGATCGATTTGTCACTATTTGTAATCAGAATTTACGAGTAAAATATTGCACTGAGAAAACTGCAGCTGTGGTGATAACAGTAACGTGTATCTTAAGTTTTATTCAAAATATTCCAGTGTATATTTTCCTCGCACCTCTGTATATAATTGACAACGTGGCTTGGCACTGTTGGGTACCATCAGATGTCTACGCTACACCGATAGGGGCAGCACTTTCGGTCATGGACACCATTGTAACCCCAGTTATACCAATGTTACTGATTATTCTCCTAAACGCCCTGACAATCAAACACATTATACACTCCAATAGAGTGAGGAGTGGCCTCCGACGGGACAACAAAGCCGGGAGCGGCGCAGATCATGAGGTGGAGAAACGACGGAAGTCCATCATTCTATTGCTGGCCATATCCGGTAACTTCGTACTACTGTGGATGGTGACGTTCGTGTGTTTCATGAGTGTAAACTTCCTAGACGTTCATATCTTAGGGTCAGATTACAACGACCCATTCACCATTGCAGAACGGTCCGGATACATGCTGAGAGCCCTGAGTGCTTGCACCAACATCTTTATTTATGGGGTGTCCCAGAACAAATTCAGGGAGGAATTAAAACATGTGATTAAGAGCCCATTCGTTTTGTTGTTCAAATCAATAAAGTGTCTGTAATGTCACGGTGAATCTGAAAATTCCTTTCGAAATGACGTCTTCTTCTACATTGTGTTATTGCATCTTACTGTTTGAGAGGCCGTTCCGACCTCCCAATCAATGCCGCACGTCAGGATAACCGCTTCAGACAATTTAACCGACGAATGCCCATTCAATGTGTCCGAAGATAGACACAAAATGCTGGAGTAACTCAGCGGGACAGGCACCATCTCAGGTGGGAAAGAATGGGTGATGTTTCGCGTCGGGATCGTGTCTTAATGAGGGTTTCGGCTGAAACGCCACCATTCCTTCTCTCCACAGATGCTGCCTGTCCCGCTGAGTTACTCCAGCTTTTTTTTGTCTATCTTCCGTTTAAACCAGCATCTGCAATTCCTTCGTACATATTCAATGTATCCCTTTGAATTGCACTCAAATGACCACTGATGCTGCAACAGCCCGGCGTCAACAGGGCCGCATCATGGAAGCGATTTACTCTGTGAACTAATAGCGTGGTCGGGAGGTCGAGGGGATCTTGTGGCCACGATCTAAATCCCTGCGGCGGCAGGGAGACCATGCGAAATCCACACAGCATCAGAGGGCAGAATCATGAGGAGGAGTCTACAGGTGCATCATCCACAGGCAGATAATGGGGTCTTTACAGAACTAACCACGCTACGTGACACAGCATAGCAATGATCAGGATACACACTTTACAGGAACTGGGGGTCAACTCATCTCTATGTAAATGGATCTATAGCTTTCTATGTGACAGAAAACAGGTGGTAAAAATTGGTAACCATGTCTCACTGGCTAGGTTCCTGAACATCGGCGCCCCCCAGGGTTGCGTTTTATCACCTCTTCTGTACTCTGTATACACACATTTTTGCTGTTCACACTCTGACTCCGTCTTGTTATTTAAGTTTGCAGATGACACATCTGTGGCAGGTCTTATTACCAATAACATCGAAACCGTTTACCGTAGTGAAGTAGAGGAGCTAGTAAGGTGGTGTGAGAACAACAACCTCATACTTAACATCTCAAAAACTAAGGAGCTGGTTGTTGATTTCAGAAAGAAGGCCACCCCCCTCCTCCCTCTCTTCATCAATGGAGAGGTGGTTGAGAGGGTCACCTCCTTTAAGTTCCTCGGGACCACCATACATCAATCCCTATGATGGGAGCTCAACATCAGTCTCATAATCAGTAAGTGCCACCAGCGACTCTACTTCCTGCGGCAGCTCAAAAAAATTCAGCGTCAGTCGACCAACCATGACCCACTTCTATAGGTTTACCATAGAAAGCATACTCACATTCTCCATGCTTGTCTGGTATGGTCACACAACCTCGCGGGATAAGATTCGGCTGGAGTGAATAGTGCGCCGAGCTTCTAAGATCATTGGTTGCAGCAGACTTCCCTCAGTCACATCACTTTACTCAACAAGACTCACCAGAAAGGCCAAAAAAATCATAGCAGAGCACTTTCACCTGGCACATTACCTCTTTAATCTCGTCCCATCAGGAAGGAGATATAGAAGCATTACAAGTAAAACATCTCGCTTCAGAGACAGCACCTACCTCCAAGCCATCAGATATTTGAATTTGCACTAATCACTTTGCACTTTCTTTTGCACTTGCACTTACGCTTAACATGACGCTGCTGGGTACTGTCCTTCATGTATATATTGTCCTTCGTACGGTATTGTCTGGATTATTTATTGTGGTGTATGTGGTGGTTGTATTGTACTGTATTGTATCTGTCTGAGAGCGAACCAAGACACATTCCTATCAACTTGTTGACATGGCAATAAACTTCTTGAATTGAATTGAATTGAATTGATAGATATCTTGCCAGAATTAAATCTGCAACTAATTGTGTGACGGATAATTTAGTGCGGAAGGGGCGGCGCTGCCCATGGAGCTGCGGCTCGCGTGCAGTCCGTCGTACTTTTCTATTGTTGTGGTTTATTTTGTCTTGTTAAATGAATGTTTTAGTTTATTTTTATTTGTGTACATGTGTGGGGGGTGGGAAATTTGTTTTAACCTCTTCCTGCAAGGGGATGCGACCTGTTCTTGTCGTATCTCCGTCTCCGTCCCTGTCTGCACTGAGGCCTAATCGTGGAGCTGGCAGCCTCCAACTGGAACCGACCTCGAGGCTCCGGAGGCAGAGCCTCGACTCACCATCGCGAAGCTGTCCGACTTCGGGGCTGCGGTGGCGTTGCGGCGGCGGCGGCCCGACTTCGGAGCCTCGGAGTCTCGGCCGCGGGCCCAGTGGACGACAATATCAGGAGCTCGCAGATCCCAGGTTGGTGACCGATTCTCCAGAGCTCCCGCAACTACAGCTTCGTCCGCTGGACTGGAGGGTGGCAGCTTCGTTCGCCCTGGGCCACGGAGTCTGAACCGGCCCTTTCGCGGGACTTACCATCACCCGGCGGGGGGCCCAACATCGAAAGCCTGGATCGCCTCAACGCAGAGGGAGAATAAGCAAGGAAGAGATAAGACTTTAAGACTTTTTGCCTTCCATCACAGTGAGGAGGTGCCTCGAGATTCACTGTGATGCATGTTTGTGTTAAACTGTGTTTATTGTGTGTTCTGTTACTTTATTTTCTGTCACGACTGCAAAGTACATAATTCTGCTCAAACTAAATCGTTTGAATGACAATAAAAGAAACTCAACTACTTTAACCCAGATACCTGCAGATGTTCGTTTATGTAAAGAATGCACAATACGCTGGAGTACCTCTGCGGGTCAGGCTCTGGGGAACATAGATAATGACTACAGTAGATGGTTACTAACGAAGTTTGACACAAAATGTTACAGAAATTCACCAGGTCGGGCAGCATCTCTCGACAACATAGATAGGTGACATTTCTGGAGGGAAATCTTCTTCAGACCGAATAAGGATTCCGACCCGAAAAGTGACCTATCAATGTTCTGAAGAGATGCTGCTGATCAGCTGGGTTAATCCAGCGTTTTGTGACTATCTACAAATAGGTGAGGTTTCGGGTCGGGACCCTTCACAGACACAGTAATTTCCTGACATACAGTGTGATCACAAATAACCAATTTCACTCTAACCAAGGTCAAGGTGAAATTTGGCGGCACGGTGCAAGAGCAGTTGGCTCGCAGAGCGAGATGTTTGGGTTCGATTCTAACAAGGGGTGTTGTGTATACAGTTCGCTGCCTGGCGGCGGGGGGGGGGCTGGGTCTGGGGATTACAGTTACAGAGGCGTTTGAATCATAGCATATTGCAGCACAGAATAGAGGCCTTCAGCCACATCCTTGCCAAACATGTCCCCATCTACACTGGACCCATTTGTCTATTTCTGCAAGTACAGGAAATCTTAAAATACATCGGAAGTGAAACAACAATGGATCACAAACGACTCATTTAATGATACGGTCACGTAAAATCCCAAACTTCTATTCATACATTTATTACAGCAATAACATAACTAGTCAGAATGTGGCGATCCTTGACGTGGTTGATTATGGAAATAACCTCGTAGAAATACCCTCCACCTGAACTCACTGCGGGGACGAGAACTATTCCAGAAATAGCACAGCTGGCAGTGAAATATTAGAACATGTGAACATTAATTATGGGGGCGCTAAATATCATCGCAGGTGGAAACCTGGATAGAACCCCCGGATCAGGTGAGGAGAGACGATGTTTGGGAACCTGATAGCCATGTTCATGTTATCCTTGGCGCTGTCAATGTTTACGGTTGGTTGAGTACAGCAAATGTGATATCGTTGTGCAAGTGCAATAGCAGGGATGAGTCTAGTATCGGAAACGTTGGGAAACGTTCAGAGGGAGAGGAGTGTTGATTATATGAGTAAACGAGGCAGCGGTACGCGTATTTGCGAACAAAATACTTATGTGGTTTGTACCTTTCTTAGGTCCCTAAAAATGGGCTCAACAAATGTATGATATTTATGATCTCTTCCTGTTCCCCGGTAAAGCACCAAACGACCTCCCATGGGGGTCCCGACCCCCAGGTTAAGAACCGCTGATGTAAATGGTACCATTTCGTCTCCGCCATAGATCACCCATCCACACTTGTTCTGTGCTACAGTACATCCGCATCCGCCCCCCTACACACGATGAGCAATTTACAGAGACCGTAAACTTATGGAAATCGACTCGCTCGCAAAGTGACAATTCAAAACGTTGGATGACGAGGGATAAATACTTTGACTGTTGGATGCAGAATTGGCTGAAAAAATGGCACCAGGTTATTCGAAGAATAACGATAACACTGTGGAAGAATAAATATGATTCTGCCGTGGTGGCAGCGGTCAGTACAGGAAGATTACCGGAATACATCGATCATTGATTCATTGTTATAAACAATCCGCGTGTAACCATTGTGTCACTCGATATATACAATCTGTAGGTGCTTTGAATCATTATACACGCCCGGTACTCTCAGTGTTTCGCAGTATGTACTGTTAATGCCTTGAAGTAACGCACTTCTTTGATAAATTCAACTGCTCGTTGAGACGGATCTTTCTGTCTGACAATATGAGCTGTCATTCAGAGCGCAAGTAGGTCCCAGGTGAAAGTGAGATTTGGGTTACAGTTTAAAGAGGATACTCCGTCAAACCTCTTACAGCTCACAACCTCTTACAGGTCATAACTGGGCAGCATTCTCTCCTCGCCTGCACCATCTCCAATGCCTCCCCATATTCCCTATACCTATCATAACTATACGAAAAGCTACAAATTGTGAACGACCGATGGTTTTTCGTCCTTCCAACGTACATCATAGAAACATAGAAACATAGACAATAGGTGCAGGAGGATGCCATTCGGTCCTTCGAGCTTGCACCGCCATTCAATATGATCATGGTTGATCATCCAACTCAGTATCCTGTACCTGCCTTCTCTCCATACCTCCTGATCCCTTTAGCCACAAGGGCCACATCTAACTCCCTCTTAAATAAAGCCAATGAACTGGCCTCAACTACCTTCTGTGGCAGGGAATTCTCCAGATTCACCATTCTGTGTAAAAAACAACACCTTACAATTGTCAGCATTATATTCTACCTGCCCCTGTTCAGCCATTTTACCAATTAATCAATATCATCCTGCAACCAATAATTATCCCCTGACTGCAAACCATACCATCATTTTTGTAGGAACCTGTAGACTCACTGATCATATTCCCCTGTGCTCATATACAAAGCATAACAGCAATAAGGGCGCCTGTCTGATCCTTTCCACAAACAACTGAACATAGTTTTCTAATCAATAAACAAATGTCAAATTGTGTGGTCGCCATAAAGCTAAACGAATAATAAAGAGCACAGAACACAATAGTCTTTAACACAGACATCCCCACACAGCGGGATCAACGTTTCCCACTATGAGGGAAGGTTCCAAACTTCAGTCTTGCTCCCGAACCCCCCGCTGTCGCCGCTACAGGCGGCCCGATCTTCAGGCCCGCTCGCCGGAGTGAATGAAATCCGACAACGGGACTGGAGGACAACCTCTGCGGCTTGGACATCCGAATCGGCCACCTCTTACCGGAGTGCGCGGCTCCCGAAGTTCACAGGCCGCGCTGGGCGGAGATTCAACGCCGGCGGCCCTCGGCAAAGGGATCCCAGGACTCAACGAAGTTTGAGTCAGCGACGCCCGAGCTGGAAGCTCTACGAACCACAACTCCGACGTTCAAGCAGCAGGCCCAACACTCCGGAGCTTCAACGGCGATCCAGGTAGGCAATCGCCCGCTCCCCGATGTATCCAACGCTGCGCAGCCGCTGCTAAAGCTCTGGTTCGGGTTCCCAGCAGGAAAAGGCCGCTCCAATCCAGGTGGTAGGCCGCGAGGAGGTGGGTCGCGTCCTCGCCGGCAAGTGTCTAGGCAACGGGTAACCCCTTACCCTACTCCCCTCTCCGACATAGAAAAGCTAAAGAAATATACAAAACAAACTTTTAAAACTGACTAAAATGAAAAAATACAGAAAAACAGACAGAGGCTGCCATCAATGCGGCGTTCCAAGTGGCAAGGCTAAATTGATGAAGAAGGTTTATGCAATGCTTGCCTTCATTAGCTGGCACAGAGCGTGTTGTCTGATTGGCGATTGCTTTACTAATCAGGTGATCGATTTAATAATCAGAGTGAATGTCAGAGATCACATACTGGAGGGTAGGTTTATGGAGACATTATGGGTTGATCTTAAAAATATGAGAATCACTCTCAGTGGGTTTAATTATAGGCCACCAGAGAGCCAATGGGATATAGAGGAACAGACATGTAGGCAGATTGCAGAAGATTCAAGATTCAAGATTCAAGAGAGTTTATTGACATGTGTCCCTGATAGGACAATGAATTTCTTGCTTTGCTTTCAGCACAACAGAATATTGCCGGCATAAATAATACAGAACAGACCAGTGTGTCCATATATCATTGAATATGTATATACACACATAAATAAGCATATAAAGAGAAGTAGGCTAATTAAAGTTCAGATTTTGTATGCATTAAGTTTAATAGCCTGATGGCTGTGGGGAGTAGCTATTCCTGAACTTGGTTGTTGCAGATGTCAGGCTGCTGTACCTTCTACCTGAAGGCAGCGGAGAGATGAGTGTGTGGTCAGGTTGGTGTGGGTCCTTGGTGACGCTGCCAGCCTTTTTGAGGCAGCGACTGTGATAGATCCCCTCGCAATCTTCTCAGGAAGTAGAGTCGCTGATGTACTTTCTTTATGATTGCATCAGTGTTCTGGGACCAGGAGATATCGTCGGAAATATGCACGCCCAGGAATTTGTAGCTCTTGACCCTTTCCACCATCGACCCATTGATATAAACGGGACTGTGGGTCCCGATCCTACCCATTCCAAAGTCCACAATCAGTTCCTTGGTTTTGCTGGTGATGAGAGCCAGGTTATTGTGCTGGCACGATTTGGTCAGTCGGTCGCTCTCTCTTCTGTACTCTGACTCGTCTCCATCAGTGATACGTCCCACAACAGTGGTGTCGTCAGCGAACTGGATGATGGAGTTTGCCCCATGACCGGCTTCGCAGTCATGAGTATAGAGTCAGTACAGCAGGGGGATGAGCACGCAGCCTTGAGGTGCTGCCCTGCTGATTGTTATCGAGGCCGACACATTTCGACCAATGCGAACAGATTGTGGTCTGTGAATGAGGAGGTCGATGATCCAATTACAGAGGGATGCGCAGAGGCCCAGTTCTGAGAGCTTAGTAACCAGCTTGGAGGGGATGATTGTATTAAATGCCGAGGTGTAGTCAATGAATAATGACATATGATTTTTTGTTGTCCACGTGGTTCAGAGCGGAGTGGAGAGCCAGGGAGATCGCATCCATCGTTATCTGTTGTGGGTCCAGGTTTTTGTCGAGGTATGAATTGATTTGCGCAATGATTAACCTCTCAAAGAGTCTCAAAAGAGACTGATTTAGACAGTATTCGCAGAGATTATCCGAATATGGACTACTCCAAATGTGATGATCTACAGGACATTCTTAATGGGAAAGTAGTGGGCAAAAAGGCATGTCATGCGTGGTTTGAAGAGCAAAATCCTGTAGTTTACAATGCCAACATTGAAAAGTTGAGGAAAAACAAGGTGTACAGAGTTGCTTATTGGTTACAATCTGAGGAGTATGATGATGCTACTGATTGTGATATGCCAATGTACCAGCTAGCAACTGATCTTCTCCATAAGGACTTCGTCTATTGCTAGAAATTGTAATTTATTTACTTATCTGTTACGGACTTACACCGTATAATACAATAATATTAAAGTTCTGATCTTGAGAATATCACATTTTTGAATTTTCAAGGCAGTCTGGATGTTCATTACTATTTCAGTCACAATGGTCAATTTTGTAATTAGCTACAATTAGGTAATTAACTAATTATATGCTTCAATTTCAGGTCATCCGAGTAAGGTGTTTTATATTTGTTTCAGAATGCTTCAATCTATAATAACTGTCAATTTCATTCAGTTCTCTTAATTTTCAAAAAGGTATGGGCTTTTGACTGTCCTCGATCACAGCTTCCATGTTAAGTCAATGGAAAGGCAATAGGGATCTAGATGCTATTTTCCAAGTATGAAAATGGCGATAACTTTTTAAATACTGAATCCAGGGGCGCCGCATTGAAGGCAGCCTCTGCCTACAGTCTGTCCGTTTTTTTCTATATTTTTTCAAATTGTAGTTTTGGGGATTCTTTACTTTTTCTATGGGAGGGGGGTTGGATCAGGGCAAACCGTTTCCCAGTGACTTCCTGACAAGGACGCGACAATTCTCCTAGTAGCGTCCTCGTCCCCCTCCTCGCGGCCTACCATCTCGATTGGAGCGGCCTGTCCTGCCGGGGACCCGGACCAAAGCTTCAGCTGGATTCACTGCTGGAGCGGAGCGAGGCCTACCTGGATCGCCGTTGGAAGCTCCGGAGTGCTGGGCCCACTGCTCCAACATCGTGGAGCTGAGGTTCTGCAGTCAGCGCCACCTTGCCACGAACCGGAAATGACGCACTCAGCGCCATCTTGCCACTAACCGGAAATGATGTCACCAGCGCCATCATGCCACTAATGTCACGGAATGAGCGCCAATTTTGCAAATAACCACAGTCCTGATTTAATAAAATGTTTATTCACGATTTATCTATCCGAAAACTGTTGCAACGATTTAAAAAGCCAAGGTAATTTGGCAAACACTTTACAACCAATCCATTTTCTGAAAAATCTTAAAAAGCCAAGGCAATTTGGCAAACACTTTACAACCAATCCATTTTCTGAAAACTCTTTAAAAGCTAAGACAAACAATTTGGCAAACACTTTACAACCACATCGAGGGTCACCGTCGAGTAGACGTGCGTTCAGTGTTATTCGCAGCTTAGAGAGCCATGTCCCTCTGCTTCCTCCGTCTCGCACGACACTTCCGGGGTTGATAGTCCCTCCCCCTTGCCGCCAGCGGGTGCAGCAGAGAGAATGGCGATATTTTTTAAAACATTAATAACTTTCTGACTTTTTCATCGATGGGAAAAATCCTCCGGTCTCGTCCGGCGGAGGGGGACTCTGATCGAGGTAGCCAAAAATGACGGCCGTATGTGGCGGCGTGCTTTCAGAAATCACGAAACAAAAAGTCAGACAGTGTTCAAGATCTTAGTTTTCGTAATATATGCATATACATATATATATATATATATTCGTGTATATGCAGGGGAATGCACAAAGGGAGGAACTGGGTAGAAATAGATAGATCAGGCATAGTGGAAAACATTAAAAATGAAAAGCAACTAAAATATGTGAATTGATAGATGAGTTATATCACACACGTACTGTTCCCCTACAGCACTGATTACACTGCGAGAGGCATAACGGAAGTAGCGTTTTGCATTCTAAGATGGCGGCCGTTATGCTCAGTTACGTACTACACCTCAGTGCATTGGATTACGCAGGAATGGTGTATCTTGCTCCGCTCTACGATCTTTAATGGCCACAGCGCTATGGGTCACAGACTGTATCGTATCTCACCAGGGAGATGTGAATCTGTGGAATTCTCTGCCACATAAAGCAGTGAAGGCGAATTCACATGATGTTTTCAAGAGAGAGTTGGAAAGCTTCTGGCTAACGGAATCAAGGGACAAGAGAAAGCAGGAACAGGGTACTGATTTATGATGATCAGCCATGATCATATTGAATGGCGGTTCTGGCTCGGAGGGCAGAATGGCGTCCTCCTCCACCTATTTTCTGTGTTTCTACACGGTGCAGAAACAGGCCGTTCAGGTCACCGAGGTCCTACTAACAAACCGAGTTACAACTATCACAGATTCATGCAGCATGGAAACTTGCCGTTCGGCCCACTGAGTTTATACTAGCCATCCAGTTACAACAATGTTGGTGTTGTAAAGTTATGCAGCATGAAAACAGCTCTTCAGCCCACTGGATTTGTAGCAGCCACACATTTACATTAATTATAGGAGGCATGCAACGTAGAAACATGCCCTATGACCCACTGAGTTCCTACTACGATCCAACAATCCTACTTCACACACGGAATGGTGGGTGTTTGGGAAGAGCTGTCCGAGGATGTTGTTGTGCCAGGGACTATCCCAATGTTTAAGAAACAATTAGACAGGTACATGGTTAGGACAGGTTTGGAGGGATATGAGACAAACGCATGCAGGTGGGACAAGTGTAGCTGCGACGTGTTAGTCAGTGTGGGCGTTGGGCCGAAGGACCTGTTTCCACACAGTATCACTCACAGTTCTGAGTCTGGTGGTGCGCGCTTCCAGGCTTCTGTACCTCTACACCGGGCTAGGAGCGGGGAGAAGGAGAACGAGTGTGTGGCTCACGGTGACGCAGCGGTAGAGTTGCTGCCTGGCGGCGCTTTATCACTAACACTCTATGAGTCTAATCAGAGTGTCTCATGCAGATGGCACATGTTGGTCGGCACGGACCAAAAAGCTTTTCACTGCACCTTGGTACACGTGACAATAAACTGATCCGAATACTATGGAACTGCAGTTGCAGGTTTATACCGAAGATAGACACAAAAGGCTGGAGTAACACAGCGGGACCGGCAGCACCTCTGGAGAGAAGGAATGGGTGATATTTGAGGTGGAGGCCCATCTTCAGACTGGTTAGGAATAAGGGAACCGAGAGATATAAACGGTGATGTGGAACTAAACTGGACAGTTTGGGCCGGGTAGGTGGGGGGGGGGGGGGGGGGGGGGGGGGGGGGGGGGGGGGGGGGGGGGGGGGGGGGGGGGGGGGGCGTTTCCACGCGGTATGATTAATCGATTTCACGCCAGTGGGCCACATGAGTGGCAAGGGTGTGGGGTCGAATTGTGATTTGGGGAAACTGTATTGTATGTATGTACCGACTCCGACTATATCAGAAGGAGTTTGTGTGCATGGTGTATATATTGAACATATTTATTACTTGAAGAAATCTATTTTGAAACTTTTTAAAAGTATGACCCTATGATTTTAGGTTCCGTATAATGACCAGCGCAGCAGACCATCACCCCCCTCCCCCTCGCACCTTTCTCCTCCCCCGGTGGAGTCAACATGTTGTACGTGAACACCGGCGGCTCCATCCACTTCCGCTGCTCGGGGCTCTGTCACAGCGAGAGGCTCCGTCATCCCAACCGATCGACTATCCCTCCCTTCTCTCTCTCTCCCTCACCCTCCCCTTCGCTCCATCCCTTCCCTCCATCCCCTCATCTATCCACGCCCTCGCCATTCCTCCTCCCCCTCTCTCTTCCCCTAACCCACTCCCCTCTGCCCCCTCTCCCTCTTGCACTCTCCACCCCATCCCACTCAAGCACGTACACCTATCCACTCAAACCACACCTCCGCTCCATCCCGCCATCTTCCCGACGACCCCTCACTCTTCCTTTCTACCCTTAATCCTCTCCCCTCTCTCCCTACACCTCCCTGAACATCCTCCCTCTCCTCTTATTTCGTCTTTCCTCCCCTCCTACTCCCCCTTCCTTCCCCGAACCGCCTAAGCCCCTCTTTGCCCTTTCACTCTCCCCACCCCCAAACATCTCCCTCTCCCCCTGTTTCCCCTCCCTCTCTATTTATTTCTCCATTCCTTCCTCCCTTCCTTCACCATTTCAAACCACCCCTTCATCTCCATTTCTCTCTCCCTCCCTCCAATCCCCTCTCCCTCCCTCCCCCACTTCCTCCCCTCCATTTATTTTTCTCCCTCCACCTTCATTCCTTTACTCTATCCCTCCCACTCCACGACCTCCCCATTTCTCTCTTATCTCTCCCTACCACCTCCATCCCTCTCTCTCCGTCCTCCCCTGCCCCTCTATTTATCTCTCCTTCCCCAATTACCTTTCTACCTCTCCCCTCCCTCCTCCCTGCCTATCCACGCCTCTCTCCCACTCCCTCTCATCCCACCCACTACTTTTCCTACCCTTCCAATCCAATTCTCCCTGCCCCTCACTCCTTCTCCACACCCACGAGGGTGGACGAGGGGGATGAGGAGCCGCGGCCACAGCGCCATAGGCGACGCCATATTGATGACCTCTTAACCCGCCCCCGCTGAAGTCACTCCCTCTCTCAATTAAGGTCCCTCCAAAGATTCAAAAGTTGCCGAATCAGCCCATTCAGAGAAACATCGAAACGTGGAATATAGGTGCAGGAGTAGGACATTCGGCCCTTCGAGCCTGCACCGCCATTTAATATGATCATGGGCGGTCATCCAGAGTCAGTACCCCGTTCCTCTCTTCTCCCCATATCCCTTGATTTCAATAACCCTGTGAGCTAAATCCAACTTGCTCTTGAAAATATCCAATGCATTGGCTCCCACTGCATTCTGTGGCAGATAATTCCAGACACACCAAAGACGCAGGTTAATTGGCTTGGTATAATTGTAAAAGGTTGCCAGTGTGTGTGGGATAATGTAAGTGTGCGGGGATCGCTGTTCGGCGTGGACTCGGTGGGTCAATGGGCCATTTTTCGCCCTCTATCTCTAAAGCAATCTTCTATCCAGAGAAGGTACACAAACTTGCTGGAGGAACTCAGCGGGTGCAGCAGCATCTATGGAGCGAAGGAAATAGGCGACGTTTCGGGCCGAAACCCTTCTTCAGACTGATGGGGGGTGGGGAAAGAAAGAAGGAAAAAGGGAGGAGGAGGAGCCCGAGGGCGGGCGGATAGGAGGGTGGGAGGAGACAGCTAGAGGGTGAAGGAAGGGGAGGGGACAGCACAGGCTAGCCAAATTGGGGGAACTCAATGTTGATGCCATAAGGGCGCAAGGACCCCAGACGGAATATGAGGTGCTGTTCCTCCAATTTCCGCTGTTGCTCACTCTGGCAATGGAGGAGACCCAGGACAGAGAGGTCGGATTGGGAATGGGAGGGGGAGTTGAAGTGCTGAGCCACCGGGAGGTCAAGTAGGTTAAGGCGGACTGAGCGGAGGTGTTCGGCGAAACGGTCGCCCAACCTACGCTTGGTCTCACCGATGTAAATAAGCTGACATCTAGAGCAGCGGATGCAGTAGATGAGGTTGGAGGAGATACAGGTGAACCTTTGTCGCACCTGGAACGACTGCTTGGGACCTTGAATGGAGTCGAGGGGGGAGGTGATGGGCCAGGTGTTGCATTTCTTGCGGTTGCAACGGAAAGGGCCCGGGGTGGGGGTGGTGCGGGAGGGAAGGGAAGAATTGACGAGGGAGTTGCGGAGGGAGCGGTCTTTGCGGAAGGCAGACATGGGGGGAGATGGGAAGATGTGGCGAGTGGTGGGGTCACGTTGGAGGTGGCGGAAATGGCGGAGGATTATGTGTTGTATTTGCCGGCTGGTGGGGTGAAAGGTGAGGACCAGAGGGACTCTGCCCTTGTTGCGTGTGCGGGGATGGGGAGAGAGAGCAGTGTTGCGGGGTATGGATGAGACCCTGGTGTGAGCCTCATCTATGGTGGCGGAGGGGAATCCCCGTTCCCTGAAGAACGAGGACATTTCCGATGCCCTGGTATGAAATGTCTCATCCTGGGAACAGATGCGGCGTAGGCGGAGGAATTGGGAGTAGGGGATGGAGTCTTTACAGGGGGCAGGGTGGGAAGACGTGTAGTCCAGATAGCCATGTGAGTCAGTGGGTTTATAATGTATGTCGGTCAGGAGTCTGTCCCCTGCGATGGAGATGGTGAGGTCAAGGAATGGTAGGGAAGTGTCGGAAATCGTCCAGGTGTATTGGAGTGCCGGATGGAAGTTGGTGGTGAAGTGGATGAAGTCAGTCAGTTGTGTGTGGGTGCAGGAGGTGGCACCAAAGCAGTCGTCAATGTAGCGGAGGTAGAGGTCGGGGATGGGGCCCTGGTACGTATTGAACAAGGATTGTTCGACGTACCCGACAAAGAGGCAGGCGTAGCTGGGGCCCATGCGTGTGCCCATAGCTACGCCTTGTGTTTGGAGGAAATGGGAGGAGTCAAATGTAAAGTTATTGAGGGTGAGGACCAACTCCGCTAAGCGGAGGAGAGTGTCAGTGGCTGGGTGAAGGTTGCTCCTCTGGTCGAGGAAGAACCGGAGGGCTTTGAGGCCATCCTGGTGGGGGATGGAGGTGTAGAGTGACCGGACATCCATGGTGAAGATGAGGGGGTGAGGGCCCAGAGAGTGGAATGCGTGGAGGCGGCGGAGAGTGTCTGAGGTGTCTAGAACAAAGGTGGGGAGGGATTTGACCAAGGGGGATAGGATGGAGTCAAGGTATGTGGAGATGAGTTCGGTGGGGCACGAACACGCAGAGACAATGGGTCTGCCGGGAGAGCCGGGTTTGTGGATTTTGGGGAGAAGGTAAAAACGGGCCGTGCGGGGCTGGGGAACGATGAGTTTGGAGGCTTGGTCAGGTAGGGCGTGGGAATTGATGAAGTCGGTGATGGTGCTAGAAATGGTGGCCTGGTGCTCGTCAGTGGGGTCATGGTCCAAGGGTAAGTAGGAGGAGGTGTCCGAGAGTTGGCGCGTGGCCTCAGCTTTGTAGAGATCGACGCGCCAGACTACCACGGCACCTCCCTTGTCGGCTGGTTTGATGACCCAGTCTGGGTTTTTGCGGAGAGATTCGATGGCAGTGCGTTCAGAGGGGGAAAGATTGGAGTGAGACAGGGGAGTGGAGAAGTTGAGGCGGTTGACGTCGCGGCGGCAGTTCTGAATGAAGAGTTCCAGAGCCGGGACTTTCTGAGGGGGGTTCCACGAGGAGGGGGTGCGTTGGAGACGGGAAAAGGGGTCATCATTAGGGGGCGAGGACTCCTTCCCATGGAAGTGCGCTGTGAGGCGGAGACGACGGTAGAAGCTCTCCAAGTCATGGTGGGCGCGGAACTCATTGAGATGGGGACGGAGGGGGACAAAGGTGAGACCTCTGCTGAGGACAGACCGTTGGGTGGGGGAGAGGGGGAGGTCGGGGGAGATGGTGAACACCCGGCAGGGGTGGGAGTTGGGGCCAGAGGAAGGCAGGTGGGTAGACTGGGTACGGGGTTGTGGGTGTTGGAGGGGTGGTGGGTGGTCAGGGGGTGGGGGGGAGAGAGGGCTGTAAGGTGGGCGGGGAAGAGCGGGTGTGACATGGTTGGGGGGGGATGGGGGAGGGTCAGTGGAGCAGCCACTGAGGTTAGCACGGCTGGGCAGACGGGCGCTAGGACCCGGTGGAATTAAATCGAGGAGAGTGGGAGTAAGCAGCGTGAAGGCTGCAGGCCCAGTGCAGAGTCCAGGCTCCAGGTAAGGCGACGGCTGTGGGTTGCTGGAGGGGGGTGGAGTGGCGCGGGTCAACGGACCCGATGGTCGGAGTCCAGCGGCGCGGGTCAACGGACCCGATGGTCGGAGTCGAGTGGTAGTTGAGTCGGGGTCCGCGGGCGATGCGAGGGTGGTCCCGGTGGGCGGATGGTCGGCGGGTCGGCGGCGAGATGAATCGGGTGCGTAGCGGCGGCCATGTTGAGATAGCCCCGGTCCGGTGGCGTTGTCGGGTAGTTGGGGTCGGGTGGCGATGTCGGAGGGATCGGCGAGGGGGAGCGAGTCCAAGTTACCGTTGAAGCTGCGAGGCTGGGCGTCATCGGTAGGCAGGTGAGGGTCGGCGGCGGCATCGATGTAGAGGTCGGTGAAGGCGGCGTCTCGGTGGATATGGAAGTCGCTCCTCGAGGCCAAGATGGCGTCGCGGGACTCGGGCAGGCGATGCGGGCCCAGAGATGCTGACCGCACCTCTGAGTTATTCCAGCATGTTGTGTCAATCTTCTTAAACTAAACAAAGCAGGGACTGTTCCTGTGTTGTACTGTCCTGTGTTCTATGTAAAATACTTGGAACTATAACTCGGATTATCCTTAATCAGATTCTACTACACTTTATCTTGCCATAAACGTTATTGCCTGTGTCCTGCATCTGTGTGCCCTCAGGCTATCCGTGAACTGAGTTTGCTGCGTTACCCTGTGCAACACGTTATTCCCTTATAATGTATCTATACACAGTAAATGGCTCAATTGTAATAATGTATTGTCTTTCTGCTGACTGGTTAGCACGCAAAAAAAGCTTTTCACTGTCCCTCGATACACGTAACAATAAACTCAACTGAACTTAACTTTAGGACGGCAGGATACGTTCCAGTTACAGGAGATGTCTACAGACCAGATTTAAGGCTGCACATTAGTAAAAAGGCTGCGGGTTGGCTTGGGGCAGTGATGGATATCGATTCAGCAGAACAATAGAGCTTTGTTTACTTTTTGCTTCCTTTATACCGGTTACCATCAAAGCTGAAGTGAACAGTAATCAGTCAGTATGTGTAGGGAGGAACTGCAAATGCTGGTTAAAACTGAAGATAAACACAAAACGTTGCAATAACTCATTGGGACAGGCATCATCTTTGGAGAGAAGGAATGCGTGACATTTTGTGTCAAGACCTTTCTTGAAACGGTCAGAATTGATCTGCGCGTAGGAAAGAACTGCAGATGCTGGTTTAAACCGAAGATACTGAAGAAGAGTCTCGACCCGAAACGTCACCCATTCCTTCTCTCCAGAGATGCTGCCTGTCCCGCTCATTTACTCAGTTACTAAAGCTAACATAAAAATCTACCACCGTGGATTCCCAACTGTGATGGAAGGCAAAAAAATCCAAACTTCTTCCTCTTTATTCATATCCTCTAAATAGCACGGAAACAGGCCTTTCGGCCCACGGAATCCGCACCGACCACCGATCCGCACACACCAGCACTATCCCACACACAGTAGGGACAATTTACACTTTTACCGAAGCCAATTAACCTACACGTCTTTGGAGTGTGGGGGGAAATCGGAGCACTCGGTGAAAATCCACGCAGGTCACGGGGAGAACGTACATACTCCGTACAGACGGCGCCTTAATGTCCACCAGCGGCACTAGCATTCCCAAATAGACAGTAAAGAAAATAAATTAGGGCAGACATACGGGCAGGAAAGATTTGGATGGATAGACATACAGTCCCGGAGTAACTCAGCGGTTTGGCATCATTTCTGGAGAGGAGGAACAGGCAGACACTGAAAATAAAAAATAAGATCCGAGAAATACTCAGTTGGACGGTTAGCGTATGTAGAGAGAGAAACTTTATGACTCAGTTTGATCACCATTCGTCATCAGTATTAGATGTAAAATGTAAGGTTTGTTTCACCTTGTAGATGCTGTCTGACCTGCTGACTATTTGGGGCAATTCCTGCTTGTATTCAACATTCTTAAGCCACAACATTTTAAGCCATGCATTTGGTTTGGGTCACAGGTGTGGTAACAGTTCACAAATGCTACTTGTTGAATCAGTTTCCCGCTGTTTCTGCAATTGAAAAGTTAATTCTCAAAGTTGCAGCTGGTCTGTGGGCCCACCACCTGACGTTGCTGTCATCTAGAGGCGGAAACAAGAAGTGACGCAGTTAACGTGTTCTTCTTTCATGCCCATCTTGTTACAAATGTTGACCTCGCTGCCATCGTCCGTCCTGAAAATGACGCAAGCTTCCGACAACAATCAGTGGAAGCCATCACTTGTCGCAATAGATGATGGTGGTTGCAGAATTAGCTCAGGATACTTCCAGTTTCCAGCCTCGCCACGTGGACGCTTCTGCTATGTGGCCAGTAAACGCGTTGAAATGAACGGATCGACAGACAGCTCTGATTTCAGTTGCTGTTTATTTAACTCTTCCCACATTTACATTCCCCCTGGTTTTATTTCCGCGCTCACTGATATTTTAAGACGCGGAATTAGGGGATTAATTGGGTGCCGTTCAGCCCAGGCCTGTTGTCCACCGGGTTTCTGCCCCACAGCCCCTGAGCCCAACTCCTGACGTCGGTCGCGGGACCCGACCCTTTTACACACCCGGAGCGGAACCGAAGCCGATTCTTTTTTTATTTTGTTTTATTTTTTAAATATTTTTATTTATTAGAAGTACAGTAAATTACAATAGTACAAGCCAGATATATCTTATTACATTTATTGTACTCCTTCATTTTTTAAGCTTTAAGGAAAGATATAGATAAAGAAAGTAGAAAAGTTGTGTTCGAATAAAAGAGTGATCAATGAGAGAGAAAAAAAGACCCATTGATTAGAGAAAATAATTAAGAAATAAACCCTAGAAAAGAAAGGAGAAAAAAAGGGGGGGGGATGGGGGGAAACCACAGCTCTATTATAAAACCCACGCAAAAGGGATATACCTACTTCATATTTTTCTCCCCCCTTACCAGATCCTGACACCATTTCTTTTTTGAAGTACTGGTGCACCTTTTTCTTGTAGTGTCGATAGATGCAGACCACGTCTTTTGGAAGTGGTCTGATTTGCCTGCAAGGAGGAGTCTCATATCTTCCAAGTGTAATGTTTCAAACATATTTGAAATCCACATATTTAATGTTGGTATAGGAGCGTTCTTCCAGAATTTAAGTATAAGCTTTTTTCCCATTATTAGCCCATAATTAAATAGATTATTTTGAAACACATTTAGTTCAGGGCTACCTTCCATTGTTCCAAAGATAATCAATTCAGGTTTTGGTATCAGTTTTATTTTCAATAATGTTGTGAAGATTTCAAAAATTTCAGTCCAGTATCTTTGAATTTTTATACAAAAAACAAATGAGTGCGCTATGGTAGCTTCTTGAGATCGGTATTTATCACAAATAGGTGAGACGTTAGGAAAAAGTTTACTTATTTTGGTTTTTGAATAGTATAATCTGTGCAAGATTTTGAATTGTATTAGAGTGTGTCTAACGTTAATCGAGCATTTATGCACATATAGTAAATGTTTATCACACCTCTCTTTTTAAATTTTTATAGCTAGTTCTTGTTCGCAGTCTCTTCTAATACCGTCAGTTGATGGTATTTCTATATTTAAAATAATGTTATACAAGTATGATATTAAGTTTGCTGATCCAGCCTTTGTGCTCATTGCTTCGTCCAGTAAATCTGGTGGCATATTATAATAATAATCTTGTGCATATTTTTTCAGGTAGTCAGTTATTTGAAGATATTTAAAGTAATGGTTATTTCTCAGATTATATTTTATTTGTAATTGGTGGAATGATAATAATTGTCCATTTTCGTACAAATCTCCGAGCGTTTTAATTCTTATTCTGTCCCATTGTGTAAATGATTTATCTATAATAGAGGGTTTAAACGACGGCGTATTGGCTATTGGAGATAACAGAGATAGATTTCTTAATTTTAGGTTATCTTTTATTTATTTCCAGGTTCTAATTGTACTATGTATAATTGGATTTTTATTATAATTTGTGTTAATCAAGTTCATTGATCGCTCCAATATTGCAAGGGGAGCAGTCCCCTCTCTCTCTATTATAGTCCAATCCACCAGCTGGGCAGAATTGTCCATCAAGTGAATCATATTTTTGATATTTACTGCCCAGTATTAGTACATAAAGTTCGATTCTCAGCCAGTTTCGAAGCCGATTCTCAGCCAGTTTCCACCCCGAACCCAGAAGAAAGGATAACGTTTCTCCGTGAATTTATACCTATTGAATGTGTGGAGATGGGACTTGGTGTCCGCGTCGTAAAATGAAACTGTCCCGGACTCGTAACTGAGACAAACTCCCACCCTGTCGGGGAAGGAACGGACGGGGAGACTGGTTGCAGGGCAGGTGAATGCTTCAAACAGTTCACCAGACCGCCTGATGCTCCAGTCGCCAGCCTTCGGGCTCCGTTTGACCCACCCCTTCCTCTCCACAGACTCTGCGGCGACTCCGATAGTCCAGCCATAAAAACCCCGCATCTCCGCCTCCCAGTAATGTCTCCCCGATGTGAATCCCTCCGATCCCAGCACACACGGACTGCTCATAAACCTCTTCCCGTTGTCTTCCCTAAGATGTATCCAATTCCCGTTCTGTCTCACCATCTTCCGATCCTCAGACACCTCGAGCTGCGGATGCGCTGTTTCCGCATCAAGGGTGACGGAGACTGGGGGAGAAGCAGAGAATCAGAGAGTCCCCGAGGGTTGGGGGGAGACTCGGGCAGCGCGGCCCCGGGACCGCTCGGCCGGATGGACACCATACATCACTCCAGGAATTTTTAATGCACGAATCTCTGGGGAATTTCGTGAGGTGGGTGGGGGGGGGGGGGGGGGGGGGGTGAGGATTGAGAGCTTGCGGTAGGGATGGAGAAATGAAACAAGCTAATCAGATATGGAGGCAGATCGGAGCAAGAGGATATTGAGGTGTGGTAATTTGAGGTTATTAAACAGGAAATGGAGGGTGGAGTCGCCATGATCATAGTGAATGAAGGGATAAATGAGGGGCCAGATGATCTGCCCCAGTATCTTTGAGAGGAGGGTGAGGGAGGGAGGGGTGGCTTGGACCATGGAACGAAGCAGTAGTTGAATGATAGGGTGTTAGACAGAATGGGTGATGACATGAGATATAAGCACTATATTTGAGGTATTTAAACAGGTACGGTGTAGAAGAATACTGATGTAATGTGGACCAATCGATTGGTATAGCTGGGGAAAGGTGGTCATGGACGCGATGGGCCGAAGGACCAGACTCTGTAATGTACAACCACGGTTCTCGTCTCCAAGAGCACTGAATGACTGAGTCTCCACAGCCACCGTTACAGGGAATTCCAAATGTTCCTCAGTCTCTGCGTGCAGTACTGTCTCCTTATCTCTGTCCTCCATGGTGCAGCCCACATTCTGAGAGGGTGCCCGTTCTCCAGACCCCTCAGACAGGGGACACATCCTCCCTGCATCCAGTCCACTGAGCCCTGTAAGAACTTTGTTTTTCACTGAGATCTCCTCCAATACACCCGAACTCTCGACTACACAGGCCTAGTCTACTCAATCTCACCCCGCACAGCAAACTCATTGTCCCAAGAAGAAGTATTTTTAATCTTTGCTGCATTTTCTCATTTAAAATCTAAAAACAGGCTCGTTATTCAAGAATAAACAGTTCCTCTTGTCAGATGGAGAAGAGTAGAAACTTCTCCACTGAGGATGGCGAATCTTTGGAATCGTCTACTGCAAATAGTTGTGGAGTAAAGGTCATTAAATACATTCAAGAGAGAATTTGCCCCGAAGAGAGACGAGGGTCTTGAGAATCGGGAAGGGAAGTGGGTGGTGCTCAGGTGAAGGAAACAGGGAGCCATGTTATAAACAAAGGCTCCAATTTCTTATATTCTTAGATTACCCCTTCCATCTCTCTTCACCCATTTATTAATTGTTATTATAATTATGAATGGAAATTCTGTCCTTGACCAAGTACATTGAAGCTACAGCCACAACACACCAATGCCTCTACTTCCTCAGGAATCCAGCATGTCTCCAACGGCTCTTACTAACTTCTACAGATGCACAGCAGAAATCAGGATTTCAGGATGCATGGCTACTTGGTTTGGGAATAGCTCTGCCTGAAACAATGAGAAATTGCAGAGTTGTGGATGCCACGCAGGCCATCACGCTGACCAGATTCCCCACCATACACAGTTGGAAAGGGTGCAGAGAAGATTTGTGAAGATGTTGGCAGGACTCGAGGGCCTCAGCATTAGGGAGAGGCTGAGCAGGCTAAGACTCCTTTCATCAGAGGAGGATGAGGGGTGATCTTATAGAGGTGTATAAAATCATGAGAGGAATAGATCGGGTAGATGCACAGAGACTCTTGACCAGAGTAGTGGTATCGAGAACCAGAAGACATAGGTTTAAAGTGAGGGGGAAAGATTTAATAAGGGAAATATTCATACAATGAGTGGTGGGTGTATGAAATGAGCTGCCAGAGGAGGTCGTTGATCCAGGTACTATCGCAACGTTTAGACAGGTACATGGATAGGACAGGTTTAGAGGGATATGGGTCAAAGGCAAGCAGGCGCGACTAGTGCTTGTGAGGGCAAACTGGGCTGAACGCCCTGTTTCCACGCTGCAAGATTCTATGACTATGACACTCCATCTACGTTGCCACGGGATAACAGCCAACAAAATCTAACACATTTCCACCCTGGTCATTCCCTCTACTCCCCGCTCCCATCAGGCGGAAGTTACAGAAGCTTGAAAGTCCGCAAAGCGAGACTCAGGAACAGCTTCTTCCCCTGTCATATTTACCATACTTCTGGAAGATCCTGCCTTAAGCTAAAGTACAGTCCCAATTCCCCAACTTAACTCATGGTTGACATTGGACTGTTTCTATGGAACTGTTATGCTCCATTGCTGGGAAACATATTCTGCACTCTGGTATTTTCTCATTGCTCTTACTTATTTGATTGTATTCATGTACAATCTGATATGTTTGCATGGAACACAAACAAAAGTTTTACACTGCATCTCAGTACACGTAACAACCACGACCAAATTCCAATTCTGTTTATCCTTGTGATAAAGGTGAAGGCTATTTCAGCCCACTGTCTGTGCCAGCATAGAGTGCAACCTTATTTCCCAATAATTTCCCCTGTAATCTATTCCTTCCACTTTCCCATCAACTTTACCCAGATTCAGTCGCTCACCTGAATGCTGGGGACAAATTACTGTGTCCTGTTAAACTACCAAACACAACACAATTGCCTTTGGTTTTGGTGTTATATTCTCAAGTGTACTGAGATACAGTGAACACATTTGCTCAGCCCCCTATCCAAGCAAGTCATACCATTTATGGGTACAATCAACCATAGAGAAGTATACCAGGTAGTGCAAAGAGAAAAATAAACAGTGCTGAGTATAGTGCTGCAGTTAGAGAGAAAGTGCAGATTTTCTAAAAATGTAAACGTTGCAAGAAGATAGATTGGGTGATCGGGACCACACCACTAGCTTATAAGAGTCTGTTAAATAGCCTGATAACAGCAGGAGAGAAGCTATTCCTGAAAGTCATACACTCTTTCAAGATTTTGGATCTTCTGACTGATGGAACAGGCGAGATGTGAGAATGACTGGGGAGGAAGTAGTCCTTGATTATGTTGGCTGCTTTCCTGAGAAAGTGTGGTATCGATGGAGTCGATGAGGGGGAGGCTGGTTTTTATGATGGACTGGGCTACATCGTAACTTTCTGCAATTTCTTGCAGTTTTGGGCAGAGCAGTTGCCAAACCAAGCTGCGATGCATTCTAATACGATGCTTTCTAGGATGCATCTGTAGAAATTGGTTAGAGTCATTGGAAACATGCCGGATTGCCTGTTTTATGGGACATGGGGAAAATTACGAGCAAATGGGTGTAATCCACACAAGGGGAACGCCACGTGGACAAACCTGGTGGACCAGGTTGAAACTGGATCGCTGGAGCTGTGAGGCTGCTCCACCAGCTGAGCCAAACAATAATTGGGGTTGATCTTCCAGATCATTGACAACAGACTTTGAAAATGTTGTCTTTTTCAGGAGACCTATTTGACTTGTTTTGCGATTATCTCTGTTCCAGGGAATTGTACGGAAAGAAATAGCGTCCCTCAATGAACAGATGGTTGATATCTGTAAATGTGTGGATGAAGAAGAGGAAGATGTAAATAAACTGAAGGTAAGAAGAGCCGTTTAAAGGTCCCACACCAAAGCAAAGTTGAGATGGGAAACCAAACAGTGAATGTAAAAACTAGTGTTGCGGTCCAATGTCATGCATGTGGGACATTGCCATAATCTAGCACCGGGTAAATATTTATTTTTGTGCCTTTCAATCCATTATATATTTGATCTGTTGTAATATATTGTTTCCTCTGATTTAACGCCAAAAATCACAATGGTCATTTGCTGAAGGTTCCAGCATCCTTAGCTTCTTGTGCATCATTGAAAGGCCCGATGTGTTCTCCAAACACACAACATGAGACGTGTAGGGAAGGGAGCAGGAGTCAGACAAGTGCTCCATAAACACACAAAATGCTGGAGTAATGCAGTGGGTCAGGCAGCTTCTCTGGAGGGAATGGATATGCAATGTTTCAGGCTGTTTGTCCATTCCTTTTACAGATGCTCCTGAACCGATCAGTTCATAGAGTCATATAGCGTGGAGACAGGCCCTTCGGCCCAACTTGCACACATGGACCAACATATCTCATCTACACTAGTTCCACCAGCCTGTGTTTGGACCATATCCTTCTAAACCTATCTGATCCATGTACCTGTCTAAATGTTTCTTAAACGTTGCGATGGTGCCTGCCTCACATACGTTCTCAGGCACCTCGTTCCATACACCGACCACCCATTGTGTAAAAAAGTTACCCCTCAGGTTCCTATTAAATCTTTCCCCTCTGCATGTATGTTCTCGTCCATATCTTTGTTATAAATGACAAACAGCAATGGGTCCAGCACCGACCCCCAAAGCACACCACTAGTCACAGGCCTCAAGTCCGAAAAGCAACATTCAATCATCACCCTCTCCTTCCTTTCATTAAACCAATTTTCAGCTTTCTTTCCTTGGATCCCATGTGATGTATATTTCCTACAGCACTTTGTATTTGGCTCAAGATTCCAGCATCTGCACTTCCTTGTGTCTCCATGTGCTCCAGCAAGCCTACCCGCCCTTCTAATCACAACTTTTGACCTCACTATTACATCAAACCATCTATGACATCTCTCCAGTCTGAAGAGACAAAAATCCTTATCTTTGCCTTGGAGATAAAAGGAACTGCAGATGCTGGAATCTTGAACAAAACACAAAGTGCTGGAGGAGCTCAGGGAATCAGACAGCATCAGTGGAGGAAACGGATAGGCGACGTTTCGGATCAGGACATTTCTTCAGGCTCATTCCTCAGATTTATTTCTTCATTCCCTTCAGTTGGTAAAGCCATTGGCCAAATCTATACCTCCTGTTCTAGATTGTCCCAACCAGAGGAAGTATCCTGTCAACAAGATAGACATAAAATGCTGGAGTAACACAGTGGGACAGTCAGCATCTCTCGATAGAAGGAATGGGTGACGTTTCGGGTCGAAACCCTTCTTCAGACTGAATCAGGGGAGAGGGAGATACAGAGATAAGGAAATGCGTTTTGTGTCTACCTTTGGTTTAAACCAGCATCAGCAGTTCCTTCCTACAACATATCCTGTCAACAACTCCAATCTGAATCTTATTCACTTCCCATATAATACAACTCCTTTAAATGATGAGTCTGTTTAATGAACCTTTTCAACACTGCCTTCTGTAAACAAGGAGACTGAATCTGCACCATGGTGTCAAATCATCACCACCCTAGAACATGGGGCATAGGAATAAGCCCCTTTGGCCCACAATGTCTGCCAAACATAATGACAGGACCAACTCTTATCTGCCTGCACATTATCCATATCCCACCATTCACTTGCCTACCCAACAGCCTCTTAAATGCCACATACGTGTCTGCCTCAACCACACCCCCCCCCCTTACAACAGCACATTCCAAGCACTCACCACCCTTGGCGTAAATAAAAATACTTGCACCACACAACCACTTTAAACTTGCTCCTCTCACCTTAAAGATGTTTCCTCCCACATTCTAAAGACGTGCAGGTTTGTAGGTTAAATGGCTTCTGTGAATTGTCCGCAGTGTGTGGGTAGAGCTAGTGTATGGGTGATCACTGGTCGTCACAGACATGATGGGGTAAAGATCCAGTTTCAACGCTGTATCTCTGAAATAAAAAGAAAGGTAATGTCCGATTAAAGATAGTTCAAAGGTGTCCAATGAGGTAGATGGTTGGTCAGAACAGATCTCTAGTTAGTGAGAGGATGGTTCAGTTGCCTGATAACAACTGGAAGAAACTCCCTGAATCTGGAGGTGTGTGTTTTCAGTTTTAACCCAGCATGATGTTCAGCTGTGGCATTGTGGAACAAAGGGCCTGTTCCTGTGCTGTACTGTTTTCTGTTCTATGCTCCACCACTCATGCACTTGTCACCTTGCACTGGGTAAATGCACCTGTTGTTTATTCCATCAGAAAGAATCTGCGGCTCTGCAGAAGAACGTTGAATTTAAGTTCAAAGAACTGCACCAGTTTTTGCACCAGGAAGAGAAAGAGCTGAAAACAAAACTGGAGCAAAAGGAAAATGCCATCTTGCAACAAAAATATGAAAATCTGATGAAAATCTCCGAACAGCAAGCAATCTCAGACATACAAGGAAAACTGAGTCTAGAAGATGCAGAATTTATGCATGTATTGTCTATTATTTACATGGGAAACACGATGCCATTACCATCAGATTGTAAAACCCAATGTACAGTAGATAACTCCATCAGTCCACATTCAGAACTTTGGCAGCACCAGTCCCAGAATGTGTGGCACGATGGTGCAGTGGTATAGGTGCCGCCTTACAGCACCAGTCCCAGAATGGGTGGCACGGTGGCGCAGCGGTATAGTTGCCGCCTTACATCACTTACAGCGCCAGAGACCCAGGTTCGATCCCGACTATGGGTGCTGTCTGTACGGAGTTTGTACGTACTCCCCGTGACCGCGTGGATTATCTCCGAGATCTTCGGTTTCCTCCCACACTCCAATGACGTGCAGCTTTGTAGAAATGTATATTGTCCCTAGTGTGTGTAGGGCAGTGACAATGTGTGAGGATCGCTGGTCGGTGCGGACTCAGTGGTCGGAAGGGCCTATTTCCGCGCTGTATCTCTAAACTCTAAACCAATCTAGCAGCTTTTCCAGGCTCTTGGATTATATTCATTAATACTCCAACGCACTTCGAGACAAGAAATTACTGATGCCAGTTTCCACAAGAGGATACAAAGTTCTAGAATAGCTCAGCAGGTCGAGCACCATCAAACATGTTGCTTGACTTGCTGTTATAACAGCACTGTGTACACAAATTAAGTCTGAGTCAGTCTAGAGGAGGTCCCGACCCAATTCGTCATGTATCCTTTCGCCCTCTCATATGCTGCATGATCTGCTGAATTCCTCAGGCACTTTGTGTTTTGCACAGTTTTAAATCATTGTTTATAGATGATATGTAGAATAACAATAAACATTCCCGTTAACGCATTATCACCGACCCCACAGTCAACAATGGACCATTGTGGGCTCCACCTTTACTTGATCATCGTTGCTTTTAGCATATCTTTCATTCATTTCTTCTATGTACCTTCCTTATCTCTCGTTTCCCTTTCCCCTGACACTCAGTCTGAAACCTATTCCTTCTCTCCAGAGATGCTGCCTCGCCCGCTGAGTTACTCCAGATTTTTGTGACTATTCCAGTTAACCAGGTACATTTAAACAGAGCACTAGCAGCAGAACGAGGCAAGTTTCAAGGAAGCATGGATGGTGAGTGGGGCCCAAGTGAGTTTTAAGGGAGACTGGTTAACTCAGGACGAGCTGATTGTCATATGAATATGTAGAGTGAGAGACAGATACAATGACAATCTTGATTCCTTCATCATCACAAGCTTATAGACACAATCAGCACACAGAATCATGTCAGACCCAAGTTCTGCAAGCCAGTGAAAAGGAAAAGACTAGTTGGGCATTGAGTAGAAGTGTCGGGAAGACACGATGCAGATATTTAGCACTTTGGTTAGACCTCATTTGTAGTATTGTGTGCAGTTGTGGACACCCCAATATAAGAAGTATGTTGAGGCCTTGGAGAGAATGCACTAGATATTTACCAGAATGATGCCTGGATTACAGTGAATTAGTATCCAAAGAGGATGGACAAACTTGAATAGTTTTCTCTGGACTGCTGGTTGAGGAGAGACCGGATGGAAGTAGATAAAGTCAAGAGACCCATAGGGTAGACAGTCTGAACCTTTTCCTATGGTGGAAGTATGAAAGATTAGAGGGCATAGCTTTATGGTGAGGAGACAAAATGTAAAGGAGATGTGCAGGACAAGCGAGGGTGGTTGGTGCCTGGAATGCACGACCAGGGGTTGGTGGTGGTGGATGCAGGTCCAATACTGGTGTGTATGGGCTTATAGACAGGCACATCATGGTCACATGCAGGCAGATGAGATTAATCTATCTTGGCATCATGATTAGCACAGACATTGTGGGCCAAAGTGCCTGCTCCACTATTGTGCTGTGCTGTTCTGTGAATGTGGAAATTTAGCACCAAAATGCTAAAGGAAGAATGGCAACTAAGAGTAGGAAGGAACTGCAGATGCTAGTTTAAACCAAAGATAGTTTGACTTCTCTAACTTCAAGTAACCATTACTGTCCCTCTCTCTCCAGCCCTCCCCCTTCCCAGAACTCCGACCAGTCTGACTGTCCTGATTGCATTTTATCTCTGTTTGCTTTGTTGTGACCTTCTCCTAGCTAACAATGATCTTCTATTCGACATGTTCCTTGTATCTTCACCCCCTTTGATGTCTCGTTCTCACACCTTACACTTCCTTATCTCTGTATCCCACCCCCCCTCCCCTGACTCTCAATCTGAAGAAGGGTCTCGACCCGAAACGTCACCCATTCTTTCTCCCCAGAGATGTTGCATGTCCCACTGAGATACTCCAGCATTTTGTGTCTCAATGGTGACTGAGATCCTGGGGCGTTAAATGGAACAGGGAAATCAGCACATGATGTGGCAAATTGGAGACATCAGGATTTCCAAATAGTCACAACGTGAAATAATAGTAAGATTAAACGAGAACTTACCAGTTTCAGGTTTGATCTGTATTTTATGAGGAGTTACGATGAGGGATTACGTGAAGAACCCGCTCAGCACGCATGCGCGTCATACTTCAAAGCAGCGGTGTGGAATCACAGATAGACACAGTTATTGAAGTAAACATAGTAAAGAAAAGGAGACATCAGTTTAACACTTTGACCCATATTAATGAGGGTGGGAGCGGAGGGCACGTAATCCCTCTTCGTAACTCCTCATAAAATATAGATCAAACTTCAAACTGGTAAATTCTCGTTTAATCTTGCTATTTTACTTCGGAGTCACGTGAGTGACTACGTGAGGACTTCAACTCTCTGTGATTTCAAATCTCTGTGATTTCAAACCGTGTAACAGGTATTATTTCACGCACTGCCGAAGTCCTTGAGGGAGGAAATGTGTTATCGTAATCAACCAATGAATCTGTTTGTAGAAAAACACAATGGTATTTTTTAACAATAACAACAAAGAAATGAAATTGCTCCCCTGGGCTTAAATTAAATATTTGCAGTCTGTAAAACCTTTTCTGCAAATAAAACAGGTTTTGCCAACGGGTTATTATAACATTTCTTCCCCCCGACCATCCTGCTGTAGCCAGGATGTGGTCTATAAGCACGTCCATTCTTTTAGCCGTCGACGTGAATGCTGCCCTGGTGGAATAAAATTTGTACATGTTAGTGTTTATCCCAGCAGCTTTTAGCACCTGCTTGAGCCATTTCGAAATGGTTTGGCTTGTCATCCGCCCATAAGGTTTTTTGTGACTGGCCCACAAGGCATTTCATCTCCCTCGAATATTTTGGTTGTGTCTATGTAGGATAGCAGGTGGGTCATGGCACATAACCGTGGTTCTGGCGAGTAAGCCCCGAATTCCACGACTGGATTAGGTGTTCCTGGTCTGCTCTGTTTGATCAGTCCCTGGATAACGACAGAGATCTGGTCTGGACCTGTGAGCATGCTGTCCAGTCGCAATAGGTGTGGTGACTGGAACCGCTGTGCAGATACAAGTGCCATCAACATGAGTGTTTTGAGCATAGATTGTTCCAGGTTGAGGGATCTGACTGTTGGCTATCCCCTGCGGTATGTCAGGACCACACTGACATCCCATATATGGGTGTACCTTGGTCTAGGGGGTTAGAGTTGTAAATACCCTTCATTAGTTTGACCACCAGCGGGTGGGACCCCATGGCCTGTTGTCCTGGAGCTGGTTTTAAATAGACAGGCATGGCACTTCTAGCTGTGTTGATGGCTCTGTAGCTGAGTCCTTCATCGTGGTGAAGGTTCGCCAGGAATTCCAGTACCTTGGTAACTGTAGCGGTTGAGTAGGTGGTCCCTGTATCCAAGCATTACTTCTCCCGTTTTTTGATGCTGGACAAGTGCTGTTTTTAGTTGATGTTCGGAGAGATGCTGACATGGTGTCGACGGTTTGTTCTGATAATCCCAGTCCCAGAGTGGTTTGTACAGAATCTGCAACCCAGGAGTTTGATTTGTTCATGGCACGGGTTGCTTGTGCCCGACACTGGGTGTTAATAACTCTGGGTCACTGGGGAATACCATCGGAGTTTCAACAACCATGTCATGGAGTATTGGGACCATGGCTGCGTAGGCCAGTCGGATACTATCAAAATACCTGAAGCAGAGTCCATTTGTATTGTGCGTAGTCTCCAACTGATGAGGCAGAAGGGAGGAAATGCATAGAAGAATAATTTCCCCAATCCAGCGCGAACGCATCTACCGCTGCTGCCTCAGGGTCTGGTTCCCATGCGACATACATAGGTACCTGGTGATTTAGCCTTGATGCAAATAAATCGATATCTGGCTTGCCATATTGCTTGATAACTTTTGCAATTTTTTTGGGGTTTAACATCCATTCGATGTTGTCATTAAATTTACGTGACCTGGTGTCTGCCACTGTATTTAGCTTACCTGGCAGGTAAGTTGCTGATAGCCAAATATGTCTTTCGACACACCATTGCCAAATTGTGTTGACCAACTTGTCGCATGATACCGATTTTATTCCGCCCATATGGTTAATGTAGGCCACCACCGTAGTATTATCTATTTGTAACCGTACATGCAAGTGATGCATATTAGTGCATAAGCTTTTAAACCATAAAAGTCACCCAACATCTCTAGATAATTAATGCCCAGTGTAAGTGGTAACGATGACTCTGGGTTAGTCCATCTACTACTTGTGCTGGATATGAAGTTAGTTACTCCCCAGCCTTGAGCACTGGCATCTGTTTGGATAACTAACGTAGGGTTAGTGATGATAATAGGGCTGAAACTATGCCAAACGTGTTTTGCCCACCACTGTAGTTCTGATATTGCTTCAGTGGGTAACTTTATGACACGGTCATAATTACCTGTATGTCGTTTTGGTGCCTGTACCTTTGCTCTTTGTAAGTTTTGACAGTGCAAAGGTCGGAATCATTAAATTGTTGCATGATTGTGCCAATTCAACTGTTTTGTCTCTTGGCAATGTTACAGTCACGTAGACTGAATTAATTGTGAAGCCCAAGTAGTCCATGATTGTGGATGGCTTCAACTTAGATTTATCGGGATGTAAGACAATCCCAGGGTTTCGAACAACTGTTTGGTAGCTGATACAGCTAACATAGTCAATTCCATGGTCTTGCCTACTATTAAGATATCATCAAGATATGCCATGACAATATGTTTTTGTCTTCTTAATATTGCCAGAGCTGGTTTTAGTATCTTGGTGAATAATCTTGGGCTGATGTGCACCCATTGGGTAACGCTTTAAACTGCCATAGCTGCCCCATCCAGGTAAATTTCAGGTATCTGCGATGATCCTTGTGAATGGTACTGAATAGTAAACATCTTTAAGATAAATGCTTGCCATGAAGTATCCTTTGGAAATTAGTTGTTTGGCAGTAACAACCGTTTCCATTTTGAAATGTATATACTTAACAAACATATTTAGTGAAGTTAAGTCAATGATGACGCGACATCCACCATTTTTTGGGGGGATTTAGTGAATATATTTGATACGAATTCCAAGGGTTCATGTTTTCCCATGATACCCTTTGTAATTAGTCTCACCAGTTCAGCTTGTCCCTCTCGTTTCTTTAACAGGGAGGGAAAATACCCTCTTGGGTGAATGTTGAACTGGTGGCAATTTTTCTAGTATGAATTGTATTTTGTATCCACTAATGCCATTGAGTATATACTGATCACTTGTGATAGGCTCCCGTGCTTTTTTAAAAGGTGTAATCTCCCCCCTGTTAGTATTAAGCCCCTATTTTCTATACGCTGGTAGGAACCAGACCCACCTACCTCCATGGTTATGGGTATTGTTCTGTTTTCTGCCGGTCCAACGAGTCTTGCACGTTATCTGACGTGGCGATGATGTTGGGGGGTGGCGCATTTTCCATGGGGTCCGCTCTGGGCCCTGGTCTAAAGAAGACTTTCGGTGATAGAATGCGGACCCCGAGCTTTCTCCAGTCCCATATGGTAGACGTCGACTGATGGACGCGATGGGGTGCTGCTACTTAGGAATTATTGTTTTTGGTTTGCTCGTCCCGGGCCTGCCCTCATGAGACCGAAAGTGTTTTAAAGCCTCTTCCATATCCTTCATATGCTTTGTGAGGTTTTTGCCAAAGAGCAGTGGGTCTGGCTCAGTGGCTGGGGTATGCACAACCCCGCAAATTTAGGATTTTATGGCACGTTTTAAAATTTGTTTACGAAGGTTGTGGTCATCTCCGTATTTGTCCACGGAACGAGCAAATGATGTGATGGCTGACGTCAGGAGCCTGAGGATCCGCTGCAGTTTGCTAAGGCCTTATTGATCACCTCTCCTGTAGGGGCCTGTTGGAGAGGTGGTTAATGCTGGCCGCTGGTTTGGCCTTTAACGGCCCCCTGCACGTGGGGTTGCCACGAAGCGGTCCACCACGCCTAGCAGCTCTTCCTGTTCCTGCACCCCTTGCATACTCCCGAGATCTTCAGCCATCGTCCCCTCTTCTTGACCAGCACAGTCCTGGTCACCAAAGCTACCCTCGGGTAAGGAGGAAGCAATGGACAGTGCAGAAGGCACTGTGGGGGAGTGCCTGAACTCCCCCTGCGAGAGCGCCCCTCACGAACCGCGTCTCGCTGGAGCTCCTGCTCCAGGAGCCGCTCCATGCGGCTCAGGCGGCTGTCTCTCCCCCGGGCGGGTGGAGAGACGTCCCCGTCCGACAAGTCGGAAGACACCGGCCGGACGCCTCTTCCGTGTCTTTACTTCCAGCCCGCTGCGCAGGCGCTAGCGGGCTGGGCTCGGCGCGGTGTCGGGGAAATAGCGGAGCGCCGGGTAAGCGGTCCTACCGCCTTGTTGCTGCCCCCCCCCCCAGATGGAACGCTCCTCCGTGGAGTCGAGCGGAAAACAGATCTTTTCAGGCGGCTGTCTTTCCCCCCGTGCGGGTGGAGAGACGGCCCCGTCCGAGAAGTCGGAAGCTACCGGCCGGACGCCTCTTCCGTGGCTTTACTTCCAACGCGGTGTCGGGGAATAGCGGGGCGCCGGGTAAGCTGTCCTACCGCCTTGTTGCTGCCCCCCCCCCCACTCTTCCGTGGCTTGGGGGACAGGTTTGTTCTAGAGCCTTTCTTCTCTGCCTGAAAGCAGAAGGCTCCCTGTGAAAGAAAAACCCGACCTCAGAGCTTACCTGACGGTCCGTTCTTTCACCCCGTAGCGGGAGCGCCTGACTCCCGATGCGCCGCTGTTGCATTGCTGAACGTAATGCCGCGCATTCGTGCTGCGCGGGTTCTTCACGTTGTCACTCACGTGACTCCGAAGTAAAATAGAGGGTTACTGCACCAAAGAACCATTTAGGATACAGTTTTGGTCTCCTAATCTGAGGAAAGACATTCTTGCCATAGAGGGAGTACAAAGAAGGTTCATCAGACTGATTCCTGGGATGTCCGGACTTTCATATGAAGAAAGACTGGATAGACTCGGCTTGTACTCGCTAGAATTTAGAAGATTGAGGGGGGATCTTATAGAAACTTACAAAATTCTTAAGGGGTTGGACAGGCTAGATGCAGGAAGATTGTTCCCGATGTTGGGGAAGTCCAGAACAAGAGGTCACAGTTTAAGGATAAGGGGGAAATCTTTTAGGACCGAGATGAGAAAAACATTTTTCACACAGAGAGTGGTGAATCTCTGGAATTCTCTGCCACAGAAGGTAGTTGAGGCCAGTTCATTGGCTCTATTTAAGAGAGAGTTAGATGTGGCCCTTGTGGCTAAAGGGATCAGGGGATATGGAGAGAAGGCAGGTACAGGATACTGAGTTGGATGATCAGCCATGATCATATTGAATGGCGGTGCAGGCTCGAAGGGCCGAATGGCCTACTCCTGCACCTATTTTAACCATATAACCATATAACAATTACAGCACGGAAACAGGCCATCTCGACCCCTCTAGTCCGTGCCGAACACATAGTCTCCCCTAGTCCCATATACCTGCGCTCAGACCATAACCCTCCATTCCTTTCCCATCCATATAACTATCCATCTATGTTTCTATGTTTTTATAGCTATTATTTACCAGGTATTCCCGCCTGCCTTTCTCTCCCCACTTCCCTCCCTTGAGACACAACACTTGGAGGTTGGGGAGAGCGCTGATGTGATTATATCGCTTACTCACTGTCTCACTGACATAACCTTGCAACAGCGTAGAGGTTAAAGAGATACGGCATGGAAATTGACCTTTGACCTGCCACATCCATGCAGCCCATCGATCACCCGTTCACACTAATTCTAGTTATCCCACTTTCTCATCCACTCCCTACAAACTAAGGACAATTTGCAGAGATCAACGAGCCTACACACCTGCACGTCTTTGTGATGTGGGCGGGGGTTGGATGTGGCCCTTGTGGCTAAAGGGATCAGGGGATATGGAGAGAAGGCAGGTACAGGATACTGAGTTGGATGATCAGCCATGATCATATTGAATGGCGGTGCAGGCTCGAGGGGCCGAATGGCCTACTCCTGCACGTATTTTCTATGTTTCTATTTCCTCATAGATCTGTGAGCTTCAATTTTACCAGTCGGTTTTTCTGTTAATAGACCATAAAACTTGGGACATAGCACAGGAACAGACCTTTCAACCCACAATCTCACAGCTGAATATGATTCCAAGTTAAACTAATCTCTTCAGTCTGTACATGATCCATATCCCTCCATGCCCTGCATATCCATGTGCCTATCTAAACGCCACGTAAATGCTGCTATTTTATCGACATGCACCACCACCGACGGCGACACGGTGGCGCAGCGGCAGCACGACTGCCTTACAGCGCCAGAGACCCGGGTTCCATCCTGAAGACGGGTGCTGTCTGTACGGACTTTGTACATTCCCCCGTGACCTGCGTGGGTTTCTCCGAGATATTCAGTTTCCTCACGCACAGTTTGTTGGTTAATTGGCTTGGTAAAATTGCAAATTGTCCCTCGTGTTTAGGGGAGTGTTAATGTGCGGGGATCGCTGGTCGGCGTAGACTCTGTGGGCCGAAGGGCCTGTTTCCGCATTGTAACTCTAAACTAAACTAATACACCGCCTCTGGCTGCACGTTCAAGGTACCCACCTGTGTAAAACTTTTAAAAATGTGCCCCCTTCACACTAGGTATGCTGTGGTTGACAAGTAAATGCAGAAAATCAAAAATAGAAACCTAAACAGTCGCTGATATTTAGCAGGTCCACAACAGTGAAGAAAGAAACAGAATTAACATTATTAATCTGAAGATTGGCTTGGTAGCAGTGTAAATTGTCCCCAGTAGGATAGTGTTAGTGTGTGGGAGATTGCTGGTTGCTGCAGACTCAGTGGGCTGAAGGGCCTGTTTCCGCGCTGTATCTCTAAACTAAACTAAACTAAACATTAACTCTGCGTTGCTCTTGCCACAGATGCTGCCTGACCAGATGTACTTGTCCATTTTCCTTTATAACCATATAACCATATAACAATTACAGCACGGAAACAGGCCATCTCGGCCCTACAAGTCCGTGCCGAACAACTGTTTTCCCTTAGTCCCACCTGCCTGCACTCATACCATAACCCTCCATTCCCTTCTCATCCATATGCCTATCCAATTTATTTTTAAATGATAAAAACGAACCTGCCTCCACCACCTTCACTGGAAGCTCATTCCACACAGCTACCACTCTCTGAGTAAAGAAGTTCCCCCTCATGTTACCCCTAAACTTCTGTCCCTTAATTCTCAAGTCATGTCCTCTTGTTTGAATCTTCCCTATTCTCAAAGGGAAAAGCTTGATCACATCAACTCTGTCTATCCCTCTCATCATTTTAAAGACCTTTATCTGTTTGAGCTTGAGCACTGTCTTTGCAGAGTTTGCATGTTTTCTCTGTGACCACGTGGGGTTTCTCCGGGTTGTGGGTTTGTAGGTTTACTGGCTTCTGTAAAATTGCCATCAGTGTGTAGGGAGTGGATGGGAAAGTGGAATAACTTAGAACTGATGCAAATGGGTGATCGATGATTAGCATGGGCTTTGTGGAGAAATGGGCCTGTTTCCGTGTTCTATACCTAAACTAAAATAAACCCATCTATGCAATGTATCAACAGGCTTCTGATGAGAGAGAGACTGTTGAATTTCGCATTATGAGTTTGGTATTGAATGTATTCTGTCCAAATCTTGTGACTCAGTGGAAAATCAAAACGCAGTTTTTACACAATACAATTGGAAATGCATTTTTACCATTGTTTAAGTTTCTGACAGATCATTGTAATGCAATGTTGTAATAAAATGTGGTGGTGCAGCGATATTGCTGACTTACAGCACCAGAGACCCGGGTTCGATCCTGACTATGGGAACTGTCTGTACGGAGTTTGTACATTTACCCCGTGACCTCCGTGGGTTTTCTCAGAGATCTTCGGTTTCCTCACACACTCCAAAGACATACAATGTTGTAGATAATTAGCTTGGTTTAAATGTAAATTGTCCCTAGTGTGTGCAGGATAGTGTTAATGTGCGGGGATCGCTGGTCGGTGCGGACTCGGTGGGTCGAAGGGCCGGTTTCTGTGCTGTATCTCCACAAATAAAAACTAAAACTAAAACAATCTTCTTATCTCTTTCAGGATATTAAAAATATTCTTGGCCGATAAGTACTTTATTGTCCATATTTGTCTGACAATTATATATTCTGTGATTGAACTCATTCCACCTGTAGTCCTTTGCATTGTTGGATACAGAATCCAGGCAAAGTGAATGAATACTTCGTTCATTGGAGCAAAAAACTGTAGGCGTTGGAAATCCAGAACATAAAGAGGACACACTGAAATGCAGATGCTGAAATCTTGAGCAAAACACAGGGTGGCGGAGGAACTCAGCGGCATCTGTAGAGGGAATGGACAGGTGACATTTCGGGTCAGGACCCTTCTTCACACTGATTGTAGTAGCAAGGAGAAAGTTGTGAAGGAGTAGTGTGTGGACAAAGCCTGGTGAGTGATAGGTAGATACAGTTGGGGTGGGGGGATGATTGGCAGTGGAATAAGCGCCACACGCTCGAGATAAAAAGGCAACAAACATGTTGTCAGATAAGGAGAGAAGATGGGTGAAATGCAAAGCAAAAGGGAGGGATCTAGATGGAAGAACAGGCATTTCAGCCCACAATGTCTATGCCATACATGATGCCAACACAACCCCTTATCTGCTTGCACATAATCCATATCCTTCCATTCCGTGTATATCCAAAAGTCTCTTCAATGCCACCACCGTGTCTGCGACCACCACCGCCCCTAGCAGCATTTTCCAGTCACTCACCGCCCTCTGTGTAAATAAAACTTGTCCCGTGGATCTATTTAAAACTTTGCCCCTCTCACCTTAAAACTGCCCTCCAGTATTTGATACTTACATCCTGGGGAAAGGGTTCTCACTGTCTAACGTATGTATGCTCCTCATAATTTTGTATAATTCTATTAGGTCTCCCCTGAACCTCTGATGTTGCAGAGAAAATAATCCAAGTGTGTCAAACATCTTGGCTATAGCCAATACCACCTAATCCATGCATCATTCCGACAAACCTTTCCAAAGCCTCCTTATCCTCTGCGTAAAGGGATGAGCAGAACTGCATGCAATGCTCCATATGTGGCCTGACGAATGTCTGATAAACCTGCATCATGACTTCACGACTGGTATTTATCTTGCACTAAACATTATTCCCATTATCATGTATCTACACTGTGGATGGCTCGAATATGATCATCTATTGTTTTTCTGCTGGCTAGTGAGCATGCAAGAAAAGCTTTTCATTGAACTTCAGTACATGTGACAATGAAGTAAACGTAACGACTCGTGCACAATGAGTTGATCAATGAAAACAAGCGTATACTATGCTTTGTTTGCCACTCTATCCACTTGTGTTGCCAAGAATAGGGGGAGAAATGGGATATACTGGGTTGGGTGCGGAGAAGAGAGAGGCAGTAGGGAGGGTAATTACCTACCATTGGAAAATTCAATTGGAGAAACAAGAACTGCTCAGAGCTCAACAGATCAATCAGTATCCAAAGATGGGGAAACAGGGACAACATTTCAGGTCAATAACCCTTCGTCAATACTGGGAAAGACTTGGATAACGCTGCTTCTCTCTCCTACCCTGCCCGTTACCTGGGAAGCCCCTGAGGCTCCAGTCCTTCTAATCAATGTAACCAAGGCACTGTTATTGTACATCTTTCCCACACCTTCAACTAAATCTTCACACTTAATTCCTCTAACACACATACAGTTCAGAAGGAATATCCATTACCCATGGAGAAGGTTAATAGATGGTGGTTGTGAACCAATGGATAATAAAAACTAATGTCTCATGTGCAAGGGATGAGATATGATACAATACGATAGAACTTTACTCACCCCAGGAGGGAAATTGATCCGCCAACAGTCATAAAACACAAGATACATAAAACATGAAATTAAAGTGGCGAGTGGAGTGTCCAGTATTTGGGATGCAGTACAGTGAGTGCAATACTATCAGAAGTGCTGCTTTTTGGTTGAGGTCTCCATTTGATTTCTGAGGTAGTCCTTGCAGAATACTATAAAAAACAACTGAAAATTTCTCCTTGATATACTGTGGTCAATATCTATCCCCAATCAACACATAGAATAACTTGATTTATATATTTCTCATATATGTTGTTCATATTTCCCTCTGACCTCAGTCTTGGATAGTAGTCTGTGAACAGTCAGAAGTTGCGGGCAGTGCTGATACATATATAAAGTGAGATCATAGATAGGGTGCATCATTCTACTTTTACATCTCAGCGATATGTTTTATTTCCAACACAGGTGTGAAAACATGCAGTTCCAGAGACCCGCCAGAGTTTCCATTCACCTTAGGCAAGATGATACCAGCGGCCCCTTTCAGTTCAACCTGTGGAAACGGATGCTGAAGCTAATTAATCCAGGTAAACGTATCTTCCGGTAGCGTCGAGGAATTATGGTGAATGAAATATGGAAGAGATGTTGATAGTGGTTTGAGAAAAATTGACACTTCTGGTCGAGTCTGAAGAAAAGTTTTTTCCTGAAACGCCACCTTTTCCTTTTATCCAGAGATGCTGCCTGACCCGCTGAGTTACTCCAGCTTCTTGTGTCTATCTTCAGTGTAAATTACCACCTGCAGGTCCATCCTACACATTTGGGCCGGGCAAGCCCACGTGTTCAATAGCGATACACCAGATATGCAACACAGCTGGTAATCCTGGGGCCTGAACTAACAGTTTACAGATCTGAGTTCAGTACAGTACAGGAGCAGACCCTTTGGCCCACAATGTCCATGCTGTAAATGATGCCTAGATAAACTAATCTCCTCTGCCTGAAACTTATACCTCCATTCTCTGCATATCCATGTGCCTCTCTCAAAGCCGCTAGAATCCCACTATTGTGTCTGCCTCCACCATCTCACCCGGCAATATGTTCCAGGCATCCTCTGTGTTAAAACAACTTACCCCGTACATATTGTTAAACTTCATCCCTCTCACCTTAAAGCCACGTCCTGTGGTGGTCCACATTTTCACCCTGGGGAAAACAAGGTCATGAATGTCTACCCTCTCTCTACCTAGCATCATTTTAATCATTGCTACCAGCTTCCCATCACACTATGGAAACAGTGCAATTTAAATTCAGTTCATAATTTGGAATTTAGCAACAACTGGCCTCCATTAAGATAACCACAAAAATGCAGAGTGTGCTAAAATCTCTTCTACTTCATTTATGCCCCTCAGCCCAGTAGATCTACCATCCTTATCCAGCTTTCGTGACGCCAGACTGACTACAGTGGTTCAAATGAGAATGTGCAGCAGCAACCCTGTGGGTCAGCGGCAGCTGTGGAGGAAATGGACAGGTGACGTTTCTGGTCAGGACCCTTCATCAGACTCATTCAGACTGATTCAACTAGTCTGTAGAAGTTTCTCATCCTGAAACATCACCCGTACATTCCCTTCACAAATGTTGTCTCACCTGCTCAGTTCCTCCAGTACTCTGTGCTCAGGTGAACATTCCAGCATCTGTTGTTCCTTCTGAAGAAGGGTTTCGGCCCGAAACGTCGCCCATTTCCTTCGCTCCATAGATGCTGCTGCACCCGCTGAGTTTCCCCAGCAATTTTGTGTACCTTCGATATTCCAGCATCTGCAGTTCCCTTTTGAACACAACCATCTGTTGTTCCTTGTCTGGATGGTTCCTAAATGCTATGTGAGATGCTCTAGTAATGGGCAGTAAATGCTGGCCTGAACAGCAATGCCGGAGTCGGTGAAATCCGCGATGCAGACATTGACACTGTCACAGCTGGTAAGGCAGATTCCTCACAGCGCCAGAGACCCGGGTTCGACCCTGTCCTCATCTGCTGTCTGTGTGGAGTTTGTACGTTCTCCCTGTGACCACTTGAGTTTCCTACATCTGCGCTGGTTTCCTCCCACATCCCACAGACGTGCAGGTTTGTAGGCTCGTTGACCTCTACACATTGCCGTTAGTTTGTAGTGAGTGGATGAGAAAGTGGGATAACTAGAATTAGTGTGAACGGGTGATCGATGGTCTGCATGGACACGGCGGGTCAAATGTCAATTACCATGCTGTACTACGTGTGCTGTCTGCACGGACTTTGTACTTTCTCCCTGTGACCTGCGTGGGTTTTCTCCGAGATCTTCGGTTTCCACCCACACAACAAAGATGTACAGGTTTGTAGGTTAATTGGCTTCGTGTATGGGTAAAATTATTCCTAGTGTGTGCAGGATAGTGTTAATGTGCGGGGATCGCTGGTCAACGCGGACTCGATGGGCTGAAGGGCCTGTTTCAGCGCCACATCTCCAAACTGAACTAAACTGAAGAGAAAACAGGTAATGTTTCAGATCTGCGGCCTGTGTTCAGAACTTAGCAAAAAGAAAACGGCATCTTGTAACATTTCCCCCTTTTATTTTAGATATCCAGCATCTGCAGTTTCTGTTTACATTTTCGTTACTGTGCATGAATGTATATTGACCAACCACTGGATGTGTCAAAATGTTTGATTGGCAAATCGCGTGGATTCACCATCCAGATTTTTCTCCTCTTCAGTCCCAGTCCAACCGAAGCTGAATCCGGACACTGCGCATCCGAGACTCATCCTGTCCAGTGACCTGACATCCATCAGACTTGGTGCTAAACAGAAGGTCCCTGACAAACCCGAGCGAGTTGTACAGTGGCACGGTGTCCTGCCATCTCAGGGCTTCAATACTGGGAGCCACTACTGGGAGGTCGAGGTCGGAAGGAACACCATGTGGAGTGTGGGAGTGGTAAAAGCATCGGTACTGAGGAAAGCAGAGTTCACACCGGAACCAAAATCCGGTGCCTGGGTATTGTGGCGTCTGGGAGAGGAATATACCACTATGTCTTCACCACGTACTGCCCTCCCTGTTCCAGTCAAACCCCAGAGATTGGGCATCTACCTGAACTATGAAGCTGGCCAGGTGACACTGTACAATGCCGATGACATGTCACAGCTGTACACGTTCGGCGACAAATTCTCTGAGAAACTCTATCCTTTCTTCTTAACGGGTTGCAACATTGATTCATTGCAAATAGTCCACTTGCACATATAGGTTTATTTGGTGAACGTGGGGCCAACCTTTATAGGGAGACACTTGAAACGGCCCTACTTCCAGGAGTTATCAATGTTAAATATGGTGAAATGGTGTTGGGTAGACTGATGGGATTGAAGTCTGATAAATCCCCTGGGCTTGATGGTCTGCATCCCAGGGTACTTAAGGAAGTGGCTCTAGAAATCATGGACATATTGTTGATAATTTTCCAATGTTCCATAGATTCAGGATCAGTTCCTGTGGATTGGAGGGTAGCTAAGAACAGCCCACTTTATAAGAATGGAGGGAGAGAGGAAACAGGGATGTATAGACCAGTTAGCCTCACATTGGTGGTGGGGAAGATGCTGGAGTCAATTATAAAATATGAAATAGCGGCACATTTGGATAGCAATAATATGCTTGGTCGGAGTCAGCATGAATTTACAAAGGGGAAATCATGCTTGACTAATCTTCTGGAATTCTTTGAGGATGTAACTGGAAAAATTGCCAAGGGGGAGACAATGTATGTGTTGCACCTGGACTTTCAGAAAGCGTTTGATAAGGTCCCACTCAGGAGATTAGTGGGCAAAATTAGAGCACATGGTAATGGGGATAAGGTACTGACATGGATAGATAATTGTTTGGCAGACAGGAAACAAAGAGTAAGGATTAACGGGTTCCTTTCAGAATGGCAGACAGTGACTAGTGGGGTACTGCAAGGTTTGGTGCTGGGACTGCAGCTATTTACAATATACCTCAATTATTTAGATGAAGGGATTAGCAAATTTGCAGATGACACAAAGCTGCATCTGCCATGCATCTGCCCACTCACCCAACTTGTCCAAGTCACGTTGCATCCGCATAGCATCCTCTTCGCAGTTCACACTGCACCAGCTTCGTGTCATCTGCAAATTTGCTATTGTTAATTTTAATCCCATCATCTAAATCATTAATATATATTGTATAATACAATTAATTCAAAATAAATGCTTTAGAACTGCCTGTTCAATTTCACTTAATTTGATTAAATAATGGTTTGCAATAATTAGTTGTTTCTTCTTTACTACAATTTAACTATAAATAAAATGTATAAATAATCGATTCTTCACATCCATAACCCAAATGTTGATTTATTTCATTTCTGTTACCGCGCAAATAAAGGTCAACAAAACTGCAGGTTTTAAACTAATTAAATAGTTACTATGCAAACCTGTTTTATTTTTTTATTTTGACAGAGCCGATATTTCTGTCCTTTTTTCAAAACTATAGTTCATGTGTGAAGATATTTCTCATGGATTACTGTTAAATTCAAAATCAGATGCTGATTACAGAATATACAAATTAGTGGACAACAGTTTTTGCTGCTGCACAGTGGTGCAGCTGGCGGAGCCTCTGCCTCATAGTGCCAGAGACCCAGGTTCAATCCTGACCTTGGTGCTGACTGTGTGGAGGTTGCACGTTCACGCTGTGAGTGTGTGGGTTTCCTCCGGTGCTCCGGTTTTTTCAAATAATCTAAAGACATGCGGTTTGTAGGTTAATAAAATTGTCCCCATTGTGTAGGGTATGTGCGATAACACACAAGTAGTGTAATTGATAGTTGGCATGGACACAGTGGGCGTCCATGTTGTATCTGTATAATCAATCAATTAACAGGCCACTTAGGTGAGCAGTGTGGTTGGTGAAAATCAGGGAGAATATTCCTTAAATATTACTGATGTTCATTAACTTTGTTGATGTAGAGACCTGTTGCTCATTCTCCATAAGCAGAGAGTCAAGAGTCAAGACATTGTCATATGTCCCAGATAGGACAATGACATTCTTGCTTGCTGCAGCACAACAGAATATTGTAAGCATAATGCAGAACAGAACAGTTCAGAAGCAGATCTAACGAAATTGTACACTAACCCAGCATGAAAGAAGTGCCATGTTATGGCTACATTTCCAAAGTCCAGTCCGCTCTAGTTCTTACGAGCGGTGCCCGATCCAGGCGAGCCCCAGGCTGCTGCGATCCTTCAGCCATCGGCATCCAGGATGTGATATCCCTCTCCCCGCCCGTCCACCTCCCTGCAGACAACGGTCCGCCGGATCCAACGACCGCTAACCGGCTCGGCGGCTTCCCGCCCTAGGCCGCGGCGTACTGGCAGCTTCTGCCGCGCTCCGAGAATGGATTGCCTGGGATGTGAATCGAAATGAGATGGGGCTCGTTTTCAGATTCAGTGGGTTTAATTCCAACAGCTTTGTATTCTACAACGGAGTACACTTTATGTAAATATTACTCTATGTCAATATTTCTATTTCACTATAGTACACAATCAGTAAACATGGAATAGGTGGGTTACAGGTAAACAAGATGTACGGGATATGAATGTTCCCTTTTTAATAATTATAAGAAAGAGGAGATCGCACTTGACTGGTTTAGAACGGGAAGGAGGCGCGCTGATAGTGAATACGAAAGGACTAGTTTAGTTTACGATAGTCACGTGTACAGAGGTACCGTGAAAACCCTTTGTTTACTTGCTATCCAATCAGTGAAAGGACTAGACATCGTTACAGCCAAGTCGTTAAAAATGTACAGATACAGGATGAAGGGAATAATGTTTAGTGCAAGATACAGTCCAGTAAAGTCCGATTAAAGTTGGTCTGGGGGACTTCAATGAGGTAGGTGGTGGGTCAGGATCGCTCTGCAGGAGGTTGGTTCGTTTACCTGGTAACAGCAGGAGAGAAACTGTCAGTGAGTCTGGGGGTGTGCGTTTTCACACTTCTGTACCTCTTGCGTGATGGAAGCGGGGAGAAGAGCGAGTGAGCAGAGTGAGAGACGTCCTTCATCATAATGTGTGTCCTTGCCGAGGCAGCGTGAAACATAAATGGAGTCAATGGAAAGTAGAGTGTTTTGCGGGATGGTCTTGGCCAACGTCCACAGCTCTCTGCAATGTCTTGCTGTCATAGATGGAGCTGTTTCATCAATGCGTTGATGCTTCCTGTGAACACGCTGTCTGACGTGTATCTATAGATGTCGGCGAGAGTTGTTGGTGTGCTTTCTTGGTCATTACTTGGATATGGTTAGACCAGGACAAATAGTTGGCGAGGTTTACTCCTCAGGGCGTGAAGCTTTCATCTGCCTCCACAACGACGCCGTCAATGCAGACTAGATGTGTGCCTGGTCTGTACACCGCCTTGCTATCTGTACTGGAGTGTGTACACTGCCTCGCTATCAATACTGGAGTGTGTACACCGCCTCGCTATCTGTACTCGAGTGTGTACACTGCCTCGCTATCTGTACTGGAGTGTGTACACTGCCTCGCTATCTGTACTGGAGTGTGTACACCGCCTCGCTATCTGTACTCGAGTGTGTACACCGCCTCGCTATCTGTACTCGAGTGTGTACACCGCCTCGCTATCTGTCCTCGAGTGTGTACACCGCCTCGCGATCTGTACTCGAGTGTGTGCACCGCCTCGCTATCTGTACTCGAGTGTGTACACCTCCTCGCGATCTGTACTCGAGTGTGTACACCGCCTCGCGATCTGTACTCGAGTGTGTACACCGCCTCGCTATCTGAAGTCGATCACACATTTACTTCGGCACACTGCTAAGAAATAAGAATGTCTTCAATGCAGGTATACTTTGAGGAGGGGCGAGGGATATTCCAGAGCGCGTGGTACTCAGACACATCCGCTCCGCAGACGACCTGTTGCGGAATCGGCAGATTAGCGGGGGTAATGAAGTATGGGGCATTTCTCTACTGACTCATATATGACATATATGAAATGTATATATATCAAATATATTAGACAATTATATCAACGGAACTGAGACGAGTTATCGGCGCAGGATAAAACAAGAGTCAGCAGGTGACAGTCACGGTATAAAGGGCTCTGATTATGTGATGACTCGTGTTCATTGAGTAATTTTCTGTTGAAATGAGGAGCTGCAGTTGTGTGAAGGAATAGGGACCACCGTGACCTTACAGTCGTCAGCTCTAGTGTTACATCCGCACCAGTTTCAAGAGATGATTCAAACACCGGGTCACATGGCTAATCGCGTTCTTCACCTCCTGTCTGAATTTTTTCTGTGTCATTCCGTAGATACACGTGTTGGCGCAGGAGTTGACATAGATAAGTAGGACACCCACCTCATTTGCGATATATGAGGGACTCGTATGATTTCCATCGGCGGGACTAACCGTGACTCGAGTGCAGACGAAGGTGACAGTTTCCGTTGTCCACAGCAGTATATAGACGCCGGACACAGTGAAGAGTAAAACCATGGAGTTACGCCGATTCTCCGCCTCAGTGTCATTGCCTTTCAGCCGCCGGCGGACCCTGCTGGCCGCCACCATGTTCCTGACAGTCAGCCCGTTGAAGAATAGGATTAGAAGGAAAGGGAGGAATGAGAGAGAGATGCTACACATCCAGGAGAACGTGATCCACCAGATGGAGGTGAGATAGGCGGGTCTGGGCCAACACCCCCAGTTCACATTGTCCTTGGTGAAGCGCGGCTCGTACATGAACTGAAAGGGAATGTACTTTATACAGCTCAGCGCACACATGGACACAATGACAGTGACGGCCGTCCTATCCGTGCAATATGTGAGTCTCAGCTTCGGGCAGCAGATGCTGACAAAACGGTCAAAGGTGAAAGACACGGTTAACCAGACGGAGTAGTCCAGTGTAACTATCCGCAGGTAAACGTCGGAAGGACACACTGCGCTGAGGGAGAGGAAAGAGTTCGGGTTGTAGTAACCATAGATTCCTTGCAGCAACACGTGGAAGATGATGACCAGCAGACCGGACATTGCCATCGCCACCATGTAACGCGTGATTCCTTTGGTGAGACCACACTTGCCCCGGTACAGGATCGCAGCCGTCAGTATGTTCGCTGGATGAAACACAGAACACTTCGATATAATTATTTAAACAGAGCAACCAATATAATAGAACGCAAAGTTTCTGCGCTCAGTGCGATGCTGTCAATTCAGATGAATCGCTGAGGCGACCAATTCGTTCATTAGTCAAAGGAATGCAAAAACAGCATCACACGTCGCTCTACCTATAGGGAGGTTTCACGGCAGTCGGGTCACGACCCATGACCCGTACTGTTGCTACGCTACTCCAAATGGATTACACGCGATGAACTGCAGGTAGGCACTTACCATTGTTTCCAGCGTAGCGGGCCCGTTAAAACCCGCGCTGCAAATAATTATGGAAATCGGGATAAGCGAGTGAGACATTTATCCTGCTTCAGAATTCCAAAAGTGAGGAGAAATGACGGTAGATAGAAGCGAGAGCAGAAGGGACAACAACAGCCAGAGTGCTTGGCGAACATTGGCCGTTTGCATTATTTGTGTTTTTTCTTGATTGCTTTGACATTTAAAAAGTTTCAGAAGTGATAAATCTGGCCGTAATCGCCCATGGTTCTCAAGTGGGTGTTTACATACAAAATTAAAACGCATCTGAAGAAAGAATTGCAGCCAGATTGATCACTACTGAGACTTTTTAGATACCAAAGGAATCAAGAAAAAACCCAAATAATGCCTTACTGTTGATGAAATGCAGTGAACAAACGCGATAATTCCCAATATTTCCCAATTCCGTTATCTGCACGGCCAATGTTTACCAAGCACTTTAGCTGCTGTTGTCCCTTCAGCCCTCGCTTCTCTTTACCTTCATTTCGCTTCACTTTTGGAATTCTAAAGTTGGGTACATGTCTCTCACACTTACTCCGAATTCCACAATTTTTTTCAGCGTAAAAATTCAATATTTTGGCGGTTTTTAACAGGTAGGAAAGTACGCGTTTCTTGCATTAATAACATATACCGGAAGTAACGGATGTCCTCCAGATGGATTGAGCGGCTCCGTAGGTCAAGCCCTATAGCCCAGTGCCATTACGTGCAACCCCCCTATTGTACTTGCGTGTCACTTGATTGTATTTGTTTCGTTTAGTTGAGAGATACAGCGCGGAAACAGGCCATTCGGCCCACCGGGACCGCGCCGACCAGCGATTCCCGCATATTAACACTATCCAACACACACTAAGGACATTTTTTTATATTTACCAAGCCATTCAGAGAAAGTGAGATGACATCCAAATAGTGTGAATGGGTGATTGATGATCAGTGTGGCCTCCCTGCGTCGATGCTGTATCTCGAAACCAAACTACAATTCTTATTGCGCTTAGTTATTGGTTACCGGTTACATGGCGATTCAAAATGAACAGTAAAATGGAGTATGGGTGTTAGAAAACCGAAATTCTACACATTTATTGGTGAAAATATGTAGTTGGCTCGGCAGCATCTGTGGAGACAGAGAGGCGGGATTTAATATTTCAGGAATATATTTATTCGACGGATATCGAGCGTTGTTTAACTGGCAGAGAAGAAAGAGTGTTGGTGGGAACACTGATGTGTGCATTGTGGAGAGGACTCCTTACAATGGTAGAGATAACGGGGAGGTGCCGAGTGACAGAATAACTCGCTGAATGGAAACAAATGGCGAATCTTTGCACATAGGGCGAGGAAGAGCGTAAATGCGAGAAATGCAGACAGAAAGTTAGGATGAGGCTGAGAGCAGAAAGAGAGAATTAGAGAGATCGTGAGAAAAAGAGACGGGGGGGTGGGTAGAAACAGAAATAGAGGGAGGCTGGGAGAAGCAGGGATAGGAAAGAGGAAGACAAAAAGTGACGGAGAAACACACAAAGTCAAAATAGCCTTTATTGTCATTCAGACCCTGCGGTCTGAACGAAATTTCGTTGCCTTGCAGTCCTACATATAGTAAAAAATGACAAAAAAACACACAATAAACACAAATTAACATCCACCACAGTGAGTTCACCAGGCACCTCCTCACTGTGATGGAAGCCAAAGTCTTAAAGTATTTGTCTCTTCCCTCCTTATTCTCTCTCACAATGAGGAAGAGAGAGAGAGAGAGAGAGAGAGAGAGAGAGGAGAGAGAGAGAGAGAGGAGGAGAGAGAGAGAGAGGAGAGAGAGAGAGAGAGAGAGAGAGAGAGAGAGAGAGAGAGAGAGAGAGAGAGAGAGAGAGAGAGAGAGAGAGAGAGAGAGAGAGAGAGAGAGAGAGAGAGAGAGAGAGAGAGAGAGAGAGAGAGAGAGAGAGAGAGAGAAGAGGGAGAAAAGAGAGTGATAAGAGAGAGAGAGGGGGGGGGGGGTGAAACATGGCGAATACTACAACGGGGCAGAAGGAGAAAGATAAATAGAGAACCAGAGTCACAGAGGGTGATAGACCGAGACCGGGCGAGGGAGAGAAAATATAAAATAGAGACATAGGGAGAAAAGGAGAGAGAGGGGTAGAAACTGCCTGAGCCGCTGAGGTATTATCGCATTTTGTATAATGAAACTATTCCCTTGGCCGCTGGGACGGGAAGTCTGCGGTTTCATGTGAGAAAGAGCAGCGAACGGCAGCAGAGAGTGGCAGAAACAGTGGGGTTACAGCGGCTGAAAGGTAGATGATCGGTAACATTGGGACTGAGCAGCAACGCGTTGATCAACGTGACTGGACTTACCAGGGAAGCCAAATTGGATAAGAAACCTCCTTCACGTACAGAATCAGAGCCCGCCCCATTGTGGAAGAGTCACCGTGTGGACAGCGACCCCGGGGACACGATGGAGCAAAGAGCGCGGCTGAGATACCCATTTATATCCGCCTCAATCCTCCAGTGGATTTAAGGAGTAACCGTTGAATGACATTAATCACAAGCTCTTGAACAAACAACTTCTCACCCCCTGATAAATTAACTAATTCTAATCATCTGTCGGGGGAGGATTGCTTGGGGTGGAAAGACATAATGTAGGCGGGAGGGGCTCTTTCTCTCCCGTCCCTTGAACCAAGGATCAATGTGCTGGGCTTTTCCTGGAACATTTTGAAGACCCGGAAATCCGAGCTATGATCCTGGGCAGCTAACAGCCCCCAAGGGGATGAACGTGATTTCGCCAACTTTAGTGACCGCCCCCCCATCCCCCACTCCATCTTCCCCCTCGCTTGCCTGTGCCCCCTACCCTGGTGCGCACCCATTTCTCCCTCTCTCCATCCTTTCATCCTCCCCATCCCCTTGCACATATATTCCTCCTTCTGGACGTACTCCTCCACCACTCCGATCCACTCCTTATTGGACTCCTTTTGTTCTCCTTGTCCATTTTGTCTCGTTTTGAGCTCGTTTGTTCCACTACCTTTATCTCCTTTCAACTGTAGCCTTTGTGTACACATGTGACACTCAAAGCCTCCCCTCACCTTTATCCACCTACCACATGTCAAGCGTTGTCCCTCCGCTCGCACCCCGGACCGCTTCTCCAGCATTCTGCCCTTCCCAATTCTACTATAATCTGAAGAAAGGTTCGACCTGAAGCGACTCATTCCCGTTCCATCCACAGATGCTGCCCGACACGTTCTCAGCACATTGTGGTCTATACATGATGCTAAGGGCGTGAGACAGCTTAATTCGATGGTCCCTTTGGAAACATAGAAACGTAGAAACATAGAACATAGGTGCAAAGTAGGCCATTCGGCCCTTCGAGCTAGCACCGCCATTCGAGATCATCATGGCTGATCATCTAAAATCAGTAGGTAGACAAAAATGCTGGAGAAATCAGCGGATGCGGCAGCATCTATGGACCGAAGGAAATAGGCAACGTTTCTTCAGTCTGAAGAAGGCTTTCGGCTCGAAACGTTGCCTATTTCCTTCGCTCCATAGATGCAGCCGCACCCGCTGAGGTTCTCCAGCATTTTGGTCTACCTTCGATTTTCCAGCATCTGCAGTTCCTTCTTAAACATCTAAAATCAGTATCCCGTTCCGACTTTCCCCCAATATCATTTGATGCCCAAAGAGCTAAATCTAACTCTCTCTTGAAAACATCCAATGAATTGGCTTCCACTGCCTTCTGTGGCAGATAATTCCACAGACTCAAAATTCTCTGGGTGATAAGGTGTTCCTCATCTCAGCCCTAAATTGCCTACCCCTTATTCTTAAACTGTGACCCTTGGTTCTGACTCCCCCAACATCGGAAACATTTTTCCTACATCTACCCTGACCAACCTTCTAAGAATTTTATATGATTCTATGAGCCCCCTCTCCTTCTACTGAATTAAATCGAAAACAAGCCCAGTCGACCCATTCTTTCATCATACGTCAGTCCCGCCATCCCGAGAATTAACCTTGTAAACCTACACTGCACCCCCTCAATAACAATAATGCCCTTCTTCAAATAAGGAGCCCAAAATTGCACACAATACTCCAGGTGTGGTCTCACCAGGGCCATGTACAACTGCTGCAGGACCTCCTTGCTCCTAAACTCAAATCTTTTCGCAATGAATGCCAACATGTCATTGGCTTTCTCCACCGCCTGCTGTACTTGCATGCTTACTTTCGGCGACTGGTGTACAAGGACCCCCAGGTCTCGTTGCACCCCCTTCTACCAATGTGATATAATTCAGATACTAATCTGCCTTCCTGTTCTTGCCACCAAAGTGGATAAGCTCACATTAATGCACATTATATTGCCTGCTATGCTTTGCCCACTCACCCAACCTATCCAAGTAACCCTGCAGCCTCATAGCATCCTCCTCGCACCTCACACTGCCACCTAACTTTATGTCATCCGCAAAGTTAGAAATGTTACATTTAATTCCAGCATCTAAATCTTTAATATATATTGTAAACAACTGGGGTCCCCGCACAGAGCCTTGCGGCACCCCGCTAGTCACTACCCGCAATTCTGAAAGGGGGCCGTTAATTCCTACACTTTGCTTCCTGTTTGCCAACTAGCTCTCTATCCATGTCAATACCCTACCCCCAATAACATGTGCTCTAATTTTGCACACTAATCTCTTGTGTGGGACCTTGTCAAAGGCTTTTTGAAAATCCAGATACACCACATCCACTGGCTTTCCCTTATCCATTCTATAACCATATAACCATATAACAATTACAGCACGGCAGCAGGCCATCTCGGCCCTACAAATCCGTGCCGAAAAACTTTTTTCCCTTAGTCCCACCTGCCTGCACTCCTGCCATAACCCTCCATTCCCTTCTCATCCATATGCCTATCCAATTTATTTTTAAATTATACCAACGAACCTGCCGCCACCACTTCCACTGGAAGCTCATTCCACACCGTTACCACTCTCTGAGTAAAGAAGTTCCCCCTCATGTTACCCCTAAACTTCTGTCCCTTAATTCTGAAGTCATGTCCTCTTGTTTGAATCTTCCCTATTCTCAAAGGGAAAAGCTTGATCACATCAACTCTGTCTATCCCTCTCATCATTTTAAAGACCTCTATCAAGTCCCCCCTTAACCTTCTGCGCTCCAGAGAATAAAGACCTAACTTATTCAACCTATCTCTGTAACTTAGTTGTTGAAACCCAGGCAACATTCTAGTAAATCTCCTCTGTCCTCTCTCTATTTTGTTGACATCCTTCCTATAATTGGGCGACCAAAATTGTACACCATACTCCAGATTTGGTCTCAACAATGCCTTGTACAATTTCAACATTACATCCCAGCTTCTATACTCAATGCTCTGATTTATAAAGGCTAGCATACCAAAATCTTTCTTTACCACCCTATCCATATGAGATTCCACCTTCAAGGAACTATGCACGGTTATTCCCAGATCCGTCTGTTCAACTGTATTCTTCAATTCCCTACCATTTATCATGTACGTCCTATTTTGATTTGTCCTGCCAAGTTGTAACACCTCACATTTATCAGCATTAAACTCCATCTGCCATCTTTCAGCCCATTTTTCCAAATGGCCTAAATCACTCTGTAGACTTTGCAAATCCTCTTCGTTATCCACAACACCCCCTATCTTGGTATCATCTGCATGCTTACTAATCCAATTTACCACCCCTTCATCCAGATCATTGATGTACATGACAAACAACAAAGGACCCAACACAGATCCCTGAGGCACCCCACTAGTCACCTGCCCCCAACCCGACAAACAGCCATCCACCATTACCCTCTGGCTTCTCCCATTCAGCCACTGCTGAATCCATCCTGCTATTCCTACATTCATACCCAACAGTTTAACCTTCTTAACCAACCTTCCATGAGGAACCTTGTCAAAGGCCTTACTAAAGTCCATATAGACAACATCCACTGCTTTACCCTCGTCAATTTCCCTAGTAACCTCTTCAAAAAATTCAAGAAGATTAGTCAAACATGACCTTCCAGGCATAAAGCCATGTTGACTCATCCTAATCAGACCCTGTTTATCAAGATGCTTATATATATATTATCTCTAAGTATCTTTTCCATTAATTTGCCCACCACTGAAGTCAAACTAACAGGTCTATAATTGCTAGGTTTACTCTTAGAACCCTTTTTAAACAATGGAACAACATGCGCAGTACGCCAATCCTCGGGGACTATTCCCGTTTCGAATGACAAATGAAATATTTCTGTCATAGCCCCGGCTATTTCTACACTAACATCCCTCAATGTCCTAGGGAATATCCTGTCAGGACCTGGAGACTTATTCATTTTTATATTTTTCAAAAGTGTCAGTACTTCTTTTACTTTGAAACTCGGTGGGCGGCGCGACTTTCGTCAGCAGCGGCCTCTGCAGTCCGTCTGCGTTTTTATTATTTTATGTCTATGTTTTTATGTAGTTTTTGTTATTTTTTGTTGGGGTATGTGGGTGGGGGGGGGGGTGGGGGTGGTGTGGGGGGGAGGGGGGAACTTTTAAATCTCCCCCTGCACGGGAGACCCGACCTTTTCTTTGTCGGGTCTCCGTTGTCGTTGGGGCTGCAACGAGGAGCGGCCTCCACCAGGAAGACCGGTGACTGTGGTGCCGACTACTCACCTCACCGTCGCGGAGCTGGCCGAGTCCAGAGCGGGTGGAGCGGTGGTGGACGCTGCTGCGGCCCGACCTCCGGTGCTTCGGAGGCTGCAACTGCGGGTTTGGCGGACAGTGACACCGGGAGCCCGCGGGTCCCTGGTGGGAGACCGCTTTTCGGGGCTTCCGCAACGGCGACTTCTCCCGCCCGAGTTGCGGGGTTGAAGAGCTCCTGGAGCGGGGCCTTACACCATCGCCCCGCGCGGCTTGGAATGGCCGCGGGACTGCGAGCGCACGCCGGGGGCTCTAACACCAAGACCCGGTGCGCGACCTTGCATCACCCGGCGTGGCTTTAATGGCCGCGGGACAATCGCCATCGCCCGCCGGGGGCTTTGACTTTGACTCTGACATCGGGGGGGGGGGGGGGGGGGGGGGGGGGGGAGGGGGAGTGCAGTGGAGAGATAAGTTTTTTTGGCCTTCCATCAATGTGATGGATGTTTATGTAAATTATGTTGTTTCTTGGGTCTATTTGTTTGTAATGTATGGCTGCAGAAACGGCAATTCGTTTGGACCTCAAGGGGTCCAAATGACAATAAATTGAATTGAATTGAATTGAATTGAATAGTGTCCATAACTACTCTACTCGTTGCCCTTACCTCACATAATTCAATATCCTTCTCCTTGGTGAATGCCGAAGAAAAGAAATTGTTCAATATCTCCCCCATCTCTTTTGGCTCTGCAGATAGCTGCCCACTCTGTTTCTCCAATGGACCAATTTTATCCCTCGTTATCCTTTTGATATTAATATAGCTGTAGAAACCGTTTGGATTTACTTTCACCTTACTTGCCAAAGCAACCTCATATCTTCTTTTAGCTTTTCTAATTTATTTCTTAAGATTCTTTTTACATTCCTTATACTCCACAAGCACCTCATTTACTTCATGCTGCCTATAATTATTGTAGATCTCCCTCTTTTTCCGAACAAGATGTCCAATTTCCCTTGAAAACCAGGGCTCTTTCCAATTTTTACTGTTTCCTTTCATCCGAACAGGAACATAAAGATTCTGTACTCTTAAAATTTCCCTTTAAATGTCCACCATTACTTTCTACATCTTTCCCATAAAACAAAATGTCCCAGTCCACTCCTTTTAAATCATCTCGCATCTCATCAAAGTTAGCCTTTCTCCAATCAAAAATCTCAACCCTATGTCCAGTTCTGACCTTCTCCATAATTATATTGAAACTAATGGTATTGTGATCACTGGACCCGAAGTGCTCCCCAACGCATACCTCCGCCACCTGTCCCGTCTCATTTCCTAACAGGAGGTCCAGCACTGCCCCTCCTCTAGTAGGTACCTCTATGTATTGCTGCAAAAAACTATCCTGCACACATTTTACAAACTCCAAACCATCCAGCCCATTTACAGAATGTGTTTCCCAGTCTATGTGTGGAAAGTGGAAATCTCCCACAATCACTACCTTGTGCTTACTACTAATATCTGCTATCTCCTTACATATTTGCTCTTCCAATTCTCGTTCCCCATTTGGCGGTCTATAATACACCCCTATAAGTGTTGCTACACCTTTCCCACTTCTCAGTTCCACCCAAATAGCCTCCCTAGATGAGCCTTCCAATCTATCCTGCCAAAGCACTGCTGTAATATCTTCCCTGACTAGCAATGCAACACCTCCACCTCTTGCCCCTCCAATTCTATCACACCTGAAGCAACGAAATCCTGGAATATTTAGTTTCCAATCACAGCCCTCCTGCAACCATGTTTCACTGATCGCCACAACATCATACTTCCAGGTGTCTATCCAGACTCTAAGCTCATCCACCTTTCTTACAATGCTCCTAGCATTAAAATATGCACATCTTCTTCTCTGTTTATTTCCTTTTTTTTCTTTCTCCTCTTGTGTCCGAGTGCTTCCCTTTTCTGCTTCCTGCCTCCCATTCTGTCTACTAGCTTTCTCTATTTGAGTCCCTCGCCCCAACCATTCTAGTTTAAAGTCTCCCCAGCGACCTTTGCAAATTTCCCCGCCAGGATATTGGTCCCCCTCGGGTTCAAGTGCAACCCATCCTTTCTGTACAGGTCCCACCTTCCCCAAAATAAGTCCCAATGATCCAGAAACTTGAATCCCTGCCCTCTGCACCAGTCTTTCAGCCACGCATTTATCCTCCACCTCGCTCCATTCCTACTCTCATTGCCGCGTGGTACAGGCAGTAATCTACTTGTTACACCGCCAAAAAAAATCCAAAATATTAGTCAAGCATGGTTTCCTCTTCATAAATCCATGCTGGCTTTCCGATCCCGTCATTGCTTTCCACATGTGTTGCTATAACATATGTAATAATCGTCTCCAACAGCTTCCCACTGCCAATGCACGGCTAAGTAGTCTATAATTCCCCGATTTCTCTCTCTCATCTCTCTTAAAAAGTGAATGATAGAATGAATAAGTTTATTGGCCATGTATTCACATACAAGGAATTTGCCTTGGTGCTCCGCCCACAAGTGACAAAATGACACACAGTGACAGGGAGGAATGACACATAAAACATTAAACATTAATAATCAAACATTATCGATTACACATAAAATACCTGATCAAAAGGAGGCTGATGGAGTAGAGCAACTACTCGTGGGGGAAAAAAGCTGTTTTTATGTCTGACTGTGGCAGCTTTGACAGTCCGGAGTTGCCGTCCAGAGGGAATTGATTCAAAGAGTTTGTGGCCAGGTTGAGAGAGGGCAGAGATTATTTTACCCGTTCGCTTCCTGGCCCTTGCTGTGTACATTTTGTCAATGGAGGGAAGGTTGCAGCCAGAAATCTTATCAGCTGATCGGACGTTTCGCGGCAGCCTCCGGGTGTCGTGCTTGGTGGCTGAGCCAAACCAGACCATGATGGATATCGGGTGTGGCGGCGCGACACTGTTGCAGCGACCCCTTCAGCCTGTCTGTCTTTTTTTATGTTTGTCTCGTTAAATGTAGTTGTTCGTGTTTTTAATAGTGTTTTAACTGTGTATATGTGGGGGAGGGGGGGGGGCTTTTAAAAATCTCTTCCCTGCACCGGATACCCGACCCTTTTCCTGTCGGGTCTCCGTTGTCGTTGAGGCCTAGCACCGTGTAGCGGCCTCCAGCTGGGACGACCTGGGGGCTCCAGTCCCGGAGCCTGCGGAGCTGCGGATTTACCATCGTGGGGCTGGCCGGCCTCGGTGCGTGGGGAGCGGTGGTGGATCGCTGCTGCGGCCCAACCCCGGAGTTCAGAAGCTCCAGCTGCAAACCTGTGGACTGTCGGGATATCGGGAGCTCGCGGGTCCGGGTGAGAGACCGCTTTCCGGAGCTCCCGCAACGCGACTTCTCCAGCCCGTGTCGCGGGGTTGGAACGACCCGGAACGGGGCCGTACGTCGCCCGGCGCGGCTTCAATGGCCGGGGGACAATCGAACGCCCGCCGGGGGCACCAACATCGTGAAATTTAGACTTGGAGCGGGGCCGTACATCGCCCGGCGCGGACTTAATGGCCGTGGGACTTAACATCGCTCGCCTGGGGCTTCAACATCGGGAGAAAAATGGTGCAGGGGAGAGAAATACATTGCCTTCCATCACAGTGAGGAGGAGATTCACTGTGATGGATGTTTGTGTAACTTGAATTGTGTGTGTATCTTGTAGGAATTGTCTCTGTTTGTATGGCTGTGGAAACTAAGTTTCATTTGAGCCTCACTGAGGTTCAAATGACATGTAATAAATATTCAATTCAATTCAATATCCTCCCGGCGCTAAGCACCTATCTGTGTAATTGGAAACTAATCGTACTTTATTCTTGCCTCAATACAATCAATCTGCTCTCTAGATTCAACCGCGTACTGAGGACAACTTGCCTGTTAATTTATTAATCCGTATGTCTCTAGGGCGTGAGGGACGGACGGAAGCGAAACTCCCGGGGAAAACCCACGCATTCACATGTAGAAGGTGCAAACTTCATAGGGACAGGTGGAGGTCAGGATGGAAACTGGGTCACTGTCCCTGTGGGGTGACATCACTTGGAGTCATGCAGCTCGACTAGCTGACAAATGCTACCGTCATTCTATCCGTGGCATTTGCAATGCTAATGGGAACACTGAAGCGTTGTCATGCTATCTGTATCCACGACCACCTCAGACAATGCATCCAGATTTTGCGCAATATATGCCTGAAAATATTATCCTCAAATCCCCTTTAAATGTCCCACACCTCCCTATAAACCTTTAACCCTAGTAAAAGACATCCCGGTCCTCTGCCACTTCTGTTCATCCCTCCACCCCTCCCCGTTCCAATGTTACATAGGTCTAACAGCCTCCCCCAGCATAATCCGCTCTAAAGGAAACGCCGCTGCTTATCCACCTCTCCTCATAAACGGGATAATCTAACCTGGGCAAACATCTCGGTAAATCACCAAAACTGCATCTTTATCCAGAGTGGCTTTTATGTGATTGTGTGTCTTGACCAGAACTGCGCACGGAATTCCACCGGCGGCCGACACACGTCAGACTGGGGAGTCAGTCCCGTTTCATGACGGAAGCGTGTGTTTGCGTGTGTGTGTGTGTATTTTTGTGTGTGTGTGTGTGTGTGTGTGTGTGTGTGTGTGTGTGTGTGTGTGTGTGTGTGTGTGTGTGTGTGCATTGTGTGAGTGTGTGCGTGTGTGTGTGTGTGAGTGTGTGTGTGTGTGTGTGTGTGTGCGTGTGTGTGTGTGTGAGTGTGTGTGTGTGTGTGTGTGTGTGTGTGTGTGTGTGTGTGTGTGTGTGTGTGTGTGTGTGTGTGAGAGTGTGTGTGTGTGTGTGTGTGTGAATATGTGTATAGTGTGTATTGTGTGAGAGTGTGTATCCATGTTCCAAGGTTCAAGGTTTCAAGGTCAGTTTATTGTCACGTGTACCAATTAAGGTCCAGTGAAATGTGAGTTACCATACAGCCATACTGAGGGAAAACAACAAGACGCACAACCACATAAAAGTTAACAGAAACATCCCTCACATTGGATTCCATATTCCTCACTGTGATGGAAGGCAATAAAGTTCAATCTGTTTCCTCTTGTCCACATGCTCTCGGGGCAGTCAAACCATCGACAGCCGAGTTAATCAAATCCCCCGCAGCCGACGATAGAAGCCCCCGTCCGGGTGATCGACTCAGGTGTGTGTGTGTTTCTCGATGTGTAAACGTGTGCGTGCTCCTCGTGCGCATGTGCAGGGAACGCATGTAGCGCTATGATAAGACATTATGTTACATAAAAGCATTCATGAAGGAAATAGTACTGAATATCACAAATGAGAAACAAAACAGAATTAGTCCACTAGATGCCTCGGGAGAAAAGTAGTTCATGACGTTTCGGTTGGAGCCTCTGCATCAGAAAAGAGTCTGAAAAACATTCTCGAACCAAAATGTAACCAGTGCCTTTTTTTCCAGAGACGCTGCCTGACCCGTTGAGTTACACGAGCATGTCGTGTCTGTCTACAGTGTAAACCAGCATCTGCAGTTCCTTCCTGCACATTGGAAGCCTCGACGTCCTTCACCTTTCTTAGCACATAGAACAGTAAAGCAGAGAAACAAGTCACTCGGCGAACATCGTTCCCTGCTGAACACGAAGCCCAGCTGAACTAAACTCGCACGTGTTCCATATGCCTTTATTTCCTGCACATCCACCTGCCTATCTGAAAATAATTTAATCGCCCCCATCATATCAACAAGGGGACATGACTTGAGAATTAAGGGACTGAAGTTTAGGGGTAACATGAGGGGGAACTTCTTTACTCAGAGAGTGGTAGCTGTGTGGAATGAGCTTCAAGTGAAGGTGGTGGAGGCAGGTTCGTTTTTATAATTAAAAAAAAAATTGGATAGTTATATGGATGGGAAAGGAATGGAGGGTTATGGTCTGAGCGCAGGTATATGGGACTAGGGGAGATTATGTGTTCGGCACGGACTAGAGGGGTCGAGATGGCCTGTTTCCGTGCTGTAATTGTTATATGGTTATATGGTTATATCTGTTACCACGACCAACATCGGCAGCGCGTTTCAGACGCCCACCACTCTGCGTGGAAAACGCGTCCAACACATTTCCCTTAGACTTTGCCCAGAACACAAAACATTATTCAGTCATCATAAACCGGAGAATGGATGAGATCTGATGTAATTTAAAAAAAAAGCTGGTGCAGGTTTTCAGGTTCAGTAATTTTAATGCAACATTTTAATTTCTTGCAATGAGATGGAAATATGAAGATGACACTGTGTCGATAGCTATATTTCACGGCTGTGTACAAACTGAACCGAGAAAAATGACGCAAAAATAGCAGGTAAACGAAGAGTCATATTCCACGCGTCCACTCTGGGTGAAATCGAGAGCACGATCCTGTGGAAGAATAAAGCGAAGGGCAGGGTCACATCTCACCTCTGGTTCGTCCACTGCCGCGCCAGTTGCTTAAGTTTACTAACAACCCCAGTTAAATATCTAACCGCGTTTTTCACTTCCTGTCTGAACCTACTCTGGGTCCTCCCATAGATACAAGTGTTGGCACATGAGCTGATGTGCATGAGCAAGGCCCCCGCATCATTGGCGATGTAAGAGGGGCTTCTTTGATCCCGCCCAAGAAATTCTCAGTGACACGAGTGGAAATGTAGGTGACAGTTGACGTTGTCCACAGCAGTATAGAAACATAGAAACATAGAAATTAGGTGCAGGAGTAGGCCATTCGGCCCTTCGAGCCTGCACCGCCATTCAATATGATCATGGCTGATCATCCAACTCAGTATCCCGTACCTGCCTTCTCTCCATACCCTCCGATCCCCTTAGCCACAAGGGCCACATCTAACTCCCTCTTAAATATAGCCAATGAACTGGCCTCGACTACCCTCTGTGGCAGAGAGTTCCAGAGTTTCACCACTCTCTGTGTGAAAACAATTCTTCTCATCTCGGTTTTAAAGGATTTCCCCCTTATCCTTAAGCTGTGACCCCTTGTCCTGGACTTCCCCAACATCGGGAGCAATCTTCCTGCATCTAGCCTGTCCAACCCCTTAAGAAGTTTGTAAGTTTCTATAAGATCCCCTCTCAATCTCCTAAATTCTTGAGAGTATAAACCAAGTCTATCCAGTCTTTCTTCATAAGACAGTCCTGTCATCCCAGGAATCAGTCTGGTGAACCTTCTCTGCACTCCCTCAATGGCAATAATGTCCTTCCTCAGATTTGGAGACCAAAACTGTACGCAATACTCCAGGTGCGGTCTCACCAAGACCCTGTACAACTGCAGTAGAACCTCCCTGCTCCTATACTCAAATCCTTTTGCTATGAAATCTAACATACCATTCGCATTCTTCACTGCCTGCTGCACCTGCATGCCTACTTTCAATGACTGGTGTACCATGACACCCAGGTCTCGCTGCATCTCCCCTTTTCCTAATCGGCCACCATTTAGATAATAGTCTGCTTTCCTGTTTTTGCCACCAAAATGGATAACCTCACATTTATCCACATTATACTGCATCAGCCAAACATTTGCCCACTCACCCAGCCTATCCAAGTCACCTTGCAGTCTCCTAGCATCCTCCTCACAGCTAACCCTGCCCCCCAGCTTAGTGTCATCCGCAAACTTGGAGATATTGCCTTCAATTCCTTCATCCAGATCATTAATATATATTGTAAATAGCTGGGGTCCCAGCACTGAGCCTTGCGGTACCCCACTAGTCACTGCCTGCCATTGTGAAAAGGACCCGTTTATTCCTACTCTTTGCTTCCTGTTTGCCAGCCAGTTCTCTATCCACATTAATACTGAACCCCCAATGCCGTGTGCTTTAAGTTTGTATACTAATCTCTTATGTGGGACCTTGTCGAAAGCCTTCTGGAAGTCCAGAAGTATGTAGGCGCCGGACACCGTGAACAGCAACACTGTGGACTTTGTCCGATTCTCGGTCGCAGTGTCCTTGCCATCCAGTGCCTTCAGGCGCCGGCGGACTCTGCTGGCCGCAACGATGTTCCTGACCGTCAACCCGTTAAACAATAGAACCAGAAGGAAGGGGAGGAAGGAGAGAGAGATGCTGCACATCCACGAGAAAGCCACCCACCAGATGGAGGTGAAGTAGGCGGGTTTAGGTCGGCACCCCCACTTGACACTCCCCACAGTGAAGCGTGACTCGTACATGAAGTTAAAGGGGATGTACTTGATGCAGCACAGCGCGCACATGGACACAATGACCACGGCGGCCGTCCTATCCGTGCAATAGATGAGTCTCAGCTTCGGGCAGCAAATGCTGACTAAACGGTCAAAGGTGAAGGACACGGTTAACCAGACGGAATAGTCCACGGTGACGATCCGCAGATACACATTAGAAGGACAAACTGCGCTGAGGGAGAGGAACGAGTTAGGGATATAGTAAATGTAGATTTCCCGGAGTAACACGTGTAAGATTATAACGAGAAGGTCGGAGATTGCCATCGCCACCATGTAACGGGTGATTCCTCTGGAGAGCCCGCACTTTCCGCGGTGTAGGATCACAGCCGTCAGCACGTTCGCTGAAGGAAGAACAACAATGCAATGGAATTAATATTTGAATGGAACCACTAATGTAATGGAATTAAGATTAGGTTTGGGGGCTGCAAGAAAGCATGAGGGGGTCAGATACGGTGAATGGACAAGAGCCACATGATATCGAGTTAGAGTTGAGAATAAATGGGGCAGTTGGGGTCAAATATCTTTTATTAGGGGGTCTTGTTCCACGAGTCCGTTCTGGGTGGAATGGAGAGCACAGAACAGCACGATCTTGCGGAAGAATAAAGCGAAGTCGGCGTCACATCCCAAGTGTGGTTCCAGGCCACTGCCGCGCCAGTTTCTTGGGTTTACTAATAACCCCGGTTAAATATTTAAGCGCGTTCTTCACTTCCTGTCTGAACGCACTCTGGATCATCCTATAGATACACGCGTTGGCACACGGGCTGATGGGTGTAAGCAAGGGATGTACTTAACATGAAGATTTACCACAGAATGGGTATAGGGAATGGGCTGGTAGATGAGGTATTTGAGATAGATAAGAAAACAACACTTACAAATACAATACAATACAATACAATACAATTTATTGTCATTTGAGCCTCAGTGAGGCTCAAACGAAATTTTGTTTCCACAGCCATACAAACAAAGACAATTTCCTAGACATACACACAATTTAATTCACACAAACATACATCACAGTGGACCCACTGTGATGGAAGGCAAAGTATTTTCTCTCCCCTGTTCTCCATGTCTCTCCCGATGTCCAAGCTCCAGGCGGGCGATAATAAGTCCCACGGCCATTTTAGGCCGTGCCGGACGATGTACGGCCCCGCTCCCGGTCTAAATGTCACAAAATTGGAGCCCCCGGCGAGCGCTGGAATGTCCCACGGCCCTGAAGCCGTGCCGGGCGATGTACGGCCGCGCTCCATGTCGTTCCAACCCCGCGACACGGGCTGGTGAAGTCGCGTTGCGGGAGCTCCGGGAAGCGGTCTCTCTCTCCCCCCGAACCCGCGAGCTCCCGATGTCCCAGTCCACCGGACCTGCGGCTGCGTTGCTGGAGCCTCCGAGGCCCAGGAGTCGAGTAGTCCACGCTCCGAGGCCGGCCAGCCCCACGATGGTGACTAGTCCGCAGCTCCGCAGTCTCCCGAGCACACGGGTCGTTCAGGTTGGAGGCCGCTCTACGGTGCTAAGCCCCAACGACAACGGAGACCCGACAGGGAAGAGGTCGGGTCTCCCGGACAGGGAAGAGATTTTAAACAGTCGTCCCCCCCCCCCCCGCCCCCCACATATACACATTTAAATCTAGTATTTAAAAAAACACCAACACTACATTTAACTAGACAAAAAATAAAAAAAGACAGAATAGGGGCGCTGCAACGGGTGAGTCGCGCCGCCTTGAAACATATTTGGGCAACTTCGAAGACAGGAATGTTTCCGACAAATATGAGCTAAAAGCGTGCAATGGGACAAGTGTAGATGGGGCCTCTTGGACGGAATGAACAAATTGGACCGAAGGCTCTACTTCCGCTCTGCATTACTTTATGAATGATGTCACTCAACGAGACGGCCCACGAAAGGCGCTCAAATTGGAATTCAAAGCGTTCGTTGCCGCACGTTATTCAATACCACTTTGTACAGACAGTGATTATATCAGCTTCATTTAAAAAACTGTGTAATCATGTCGCCAGTCCCAAAATACTCTCCAAACTCCAATATAAGGCCATCAATCTGAAAATAAATCTCTGTATCTTTGCACGACAAGAAAAAAAAACGAAACAATCTGCCCAGGAGCCGTTACAGAGAGCCCCAGGAGCCGTTACAGAGGGAGGAGCGACCTTCGTGTGGTGAGATAAAAACCCATCGCGGGGCTTGTCTCAACAGAGCCCCAGGAGCCGTTACAGAGGGAGGAGCGACCTTCGTGTGGTGAGATAAAAACCCATCGCGGAGCTTGTCTCAACAGAGGCCCGGGAGCCGTGACAGAGGGAGGAGCGACCTCCGTGTGGTGAGATAAAAACCCATCGCGGGGCTTGTCTCAACAGAGGCCCGGGAGCCGTTACAGAGGGAGGAGCGACCTTCGTGTGGTGAGATAAAAACCCATCGCGGGGCTTGTCTCAACAGATGCCCGGGAGCCGTGACAGAGGGAGGAGCGACCTTCGTGTGGTGAGATAAAAACCCATCGCGGGGCTTGTCTCAACAGAGGCCCGGGAGCCGTGACAGAGGGAGGAGCGACCTTCGTGTGGTGAGATAAAAACCCATCGCGGGGCTTGTCTCAACAGAGGCCCGGGAGCCGTGACAGAGGGAGGAGCGACCTTCGTGTGGTGAGATAAAAACCCATCGCGGGGCTTGTCTCAACAGAGGCCCAGGAGCCGTTACAGAGGGAGGAGCGACCAAAATCTGCAATGTTCCATTCGCAGATCTCACTTCCAGAGAAGGAGTCTGGTGGAAGCTTCTGATTGGTCAAACGGACTAAAGGAAGCAGCTGATTGGCTTGTATCCCGGGTAAGGCTTTATTGTATTCGGATAAGGGGGAGAATGAGGTCCAGGGCAGTTTACTGTTCTGGATGTCAGATGTGGGAGGTCATGGAGGCTGAGTGCCCTCCAGACGTCCACATCTGCGCCAGGTGCGTCGAGATGGGGCTCCTAAGGGACCGTGTTAGGAACCTGGAACAGCAACTTGATGACCTCTGTCTGCTCAGGGAGAGCGAGGAGGTCATAGATAGGAGTTACAGGGAGGTGGTCACTCCAAGACCACGGGAGACAGAAAACTGGGTCACAGTTAGGAAGGGCAACGGGCAGAGGCAGGGACTGGTGAGTACCCCGGTGGCTGTACACCTTGAAAATAAGTACTCATGTTTGAGTAAAGGCGGGGGAGACAGCCTACCTGGGGGCAGCGACAGTGGCCGGGCCTCTGGCATAAATACCGGTCTTGTTGCTCAGAAGGGTAAGGAAAAGAAGAGGAGGGCAATTGTAATAGGGGACTCTATAGACAGGGGTTCGGATAGGCGATTCGGTAGACGCAGACAGGAGACCCGGATGGTAGTTTGCCTCCCTGGTGCCAGGGTCAGGGGTGTGTCTGAACGTGTCCAAGAAATCCTGAAATGGGAGGGAGAGGAGCCTGAGGTTGTGGTACATATAGGTACCAACGACATAGGTAAAAAAAAGAGAAGAAGTCCTGAAAGAAGAATTTAGGGAGTTAGGTAGATAGTTAAGGAGAAGGACTGCAAAGGTAACAATCTCAGGATTACTGCCTGTGCCACGCGACAATGAGAGTAGGAATGGAGCGAGGTGGAGGATAAATGAGTGGATGAGGGACTGGTGCAGTGGGTATGGATTCAAGTTTCTGGATCATTGGGACCTCTTTTGGGGAAGGTGTGACCTGTACAGAAAGGACGGGTTGCACTTGAACTCGAGGGGGACCAATATCCTGGCGGGGATATTTGCAAAGGCTACTGGGGAGACTTTAAACTAGTATGGTTGGGGGGAGGGACACAAATTGGGAAAGCTAGAAGTCAGTGTGTGAGGCAGGAGGCAGAGAATGGTAGCACTCTGACCCAAAATGTAGGGGAGAGAGAAGAAAAAGACAATAAACAGAGAATAAGAGAGGGTGGGTTTCTTAAATGTGTATATTTTAATGCTAGGAGCATTGTAAGAAAGGTGGATGAACTCAGAGCCTGGATTGACACCTGGAAGTATGATGTTGTGGCGATCAGTGAAACATGGTTGCAGGAGGGCTGTGATTGGAAACTAAATATTCCAGGATTTCGTTGCTTCAGGTGTGATAGAATTGGAGGGGCAAGAGGTGAAGGTGTTGCATTGCTTATCAGGGAAGATATTACAGCAGTGCTTTGGCAGGATAGATTAGAGGGCTCGTCTAGGGAGGCTATTTAGGTGGAACTGAGAAATGGGAAAGGGGTAGCAACACTTAGAAACATAGAAACATAGAAACATAGAAATTAGGTGCAGGAGTAGGCCATTCGGCCCTTCGAGCCTGCACCGCCATTCAATATGATCATGGCTGATCATCCAACTCAGTATCCCGTGCCTGCCTTCTCTCCATACCCTCTGATCCCCTTAGCCACAAGGGCCACATCTAACTCCCTCTTAAATATAGCCAATGAACTGGCCTCGACTACCCTCTGTGGCAGGGAGTTCCAGAGATTCACCACTCTCCGTGTGAAAAAAGTTCTTCTCATCTCGGTTTTAAAGGATTTCCCCCTTATCCTTAAGCTGTGACCCCTTGTCCTGGACTTCCCCAACATCGGGAGCAATCTTCCTGCATCTAGCTTGTCCAACCCCTTAAGAATTTTGTAAGTTTCTATAAGATCCCCTCTCAATCTCCTAAATTCTAGAGAGTATAAACCAAGTCTATCCAGTCTTTCTTCATTAGACAGTCCTGACATCCCAGGAATCAGTCTGGTGAACCTTCTCTACACTCCCTCAATGGCAATAATGTCCTTCCTCAGATTTGGAGACCAAAACTGTACGCAATACTCCAGGTGTGGTCTCACCAAGACCCTGTACAACTGCAGTAGAACCTCCCTGCTCCTATACTCAAATCCTTTTGCTATGAAAGCTAACATACCATTCGCTTTCTTCACTGCCTGCTGCACCTGCATGCCCACTTTCAATGACTGGTGTACCATGACACCCAGGTCTCGCTGCATCACCCCTTTTCCTAGTCGGCCACCATTTAGATAATAGTCTGCTTTCCTGTTTTTGCCACCAAAATGGATAACCTCACATTTATCCACATTATACTGCATCTGCCAAACATTTGCCCACTCACCCAGCCTATCCAAGTCACCTTGCAGTCTCCTAGCATCCTCCTCACAGCTAACACTGCCCCCCAGCTTAGTGTCATCCGCAAACTTGGAGATATTGCCTTCAATTCCCTCATCCAGATCATTAATATATATTGTAAATAGCTGGGGTCCCAGCACTGAGCCTTGCGGTACCCCACTAGTCACTGCCTGCCATTGTGAAAAGGACCCGTTTACTCCTACTCTTTGCTTCCTGTTTGCCAGCCAGTTCTCTATCCACATCAATACTGAACCCCCAATGCCGTGTGCTTTAAGTTTGTAAACTAATCTCTTATGTGGGACCTTGTCGAAAGCCTTCTGGAAGTCCAGATACACCACATCCACTAGTTCTCCCCTATCCACGCTACTAGTTACATCCTCGAAAAATTCTATAAGATTCGTCAGACATGATTTACCTTTTGTAAATCCATGCTGACTTTGTCCAATGATTTCACCACTTTCCAAATGTGCTGCTATCCCATCTTTAATAACTGACTCTAGCAGTTTCCCCACTACCGATGTTAGACTAACTGGTCTGTAATTCCCCGTTTTCTCTCTCCCTCCCTTCTTAAAAAGTGGGGTTACGTTTGCTACCCGCCAATCCTCAGGAACTACTCCAGAATCTAAAGAGTTTTGAAAGATTATTACTAATGCATCCACTATTTCTGGAGCTACTTCCTTAAGTACTCTGGGATGCAGCCTATCTGGCCCTGGGGATTTATCGGCCTTTAATCCATTTAATTTACCCAACACCACTTCCCGGCTAACCTGGATTTCACTCAAATCCTCCAACTCCTTTGACCCGCGGTCCCCTGCTGTTTCCGGCTGATTATTTATGTCTTCCTTAGTGAAGACGGAACCAAAGTAGTTATTCAATTGGTCCGCCATATCCTTGTTCCCCATGATCAACTCACCCGTTTCTGACTGCAAGGGACCTACATTTGTTTTAACTAATCTCTTTCTTTTCACATATCTACATTCCACATTCACTTATAGGGGTGTATTATAGACCGCCAAATGGGGAGCGAGAATTGGAAGAGCAAATATGTAAGGAGATTGCAGATATTAGTAGTAAGCACAAGGAAGTGATTGTGGCAGTTTTCAATTTTCCACACATAGACTGCGAAACACATTCTGTAAATGGGCTGGATGGGTTGGAGTTTGTAAAATGTGTGCAGGATAGTTTTTTGCAGCAATACATAGAAGTACATACTAGAGAAGGAGCGGGGCTGGACCTCCTGTTAGGAAATGAGACGGGTCAGGTGGCAGAGGTATGCGTTGGGGAACAGTTCGGGACCAGTGATCACAATACCATTAGTTTCAATATAATTATGGAGAGGGTCAGAACCGGACCTAGGGTTGTGATTTTTGATTGGAGAAAGGCTAACTTTGAGGAGATGCGAAAGGATTTAAAAGGAGTAAATTGGGACATTTTGTTTTATGGGAAAGATGTGGAAGAGAAATGGAGTACATTTAAAGGTGAAATTTTAAGAGTACAGAATCTTTATGTCCCTGTTCGGTTGAAAGGAAATAGTAAAAATCGGAAAGAGCCATGGTTTTCAAGAGAAATTGGACACTTGGTTCGGAAAAAGAGGGAGATCTACAATAATTATAGGCAGCATGGAGTAAATGATGTGCTTGAGGAGTATAAAGAATGTAAAAAGAATCTTAAGAAAGAAATTAGAAAAGCTAAAAGAAGATATGAGGTTGCTTTGCCAAGTAAGGTGAAAGTAAACCCAAAGGGTTTCTACAGCTATATTAATAGCAAAAGGATAACGAGGGATAAAATTGGTTAATTAGAGAGTCAGAGTGGACAGCTATCTGCAGAGCCAAAAGAGATGGGGGAGATATTGAACAATTTATTTTCTTCGGTATTCACCAAGGAGAAGGATATTGCATTATGTGAGGTAAGGGAATCAAGTAGAGTATCTATGGAAACTATGAGATTCAAAGAAGAGGAAGTACTGACACTTTTGAGAAATATAAAAGTGGATAAATCTCCAGGTCCGGACAGGATATTCCCTAGGACATTGAGGGATGTTGGGGTAGAAATAGCAGAGGCTATGACAGAAATATTTCAAATGTCATTAGAAACGGAAATAGTGCCGGAGGATTGGCATACTGCGCATGTTGTTCCATTGTTTAAAAAGGGGTCCAAGAGTAAACCTAGCAATTATAGACCTGTTAGTTTGACGTCAGTGGTGGGCAAATTAATGGAAAGGATACTTAGAGATAATATATATACGCATCTGGATAAACAGGGTCTGATTAGGAACAGTCAACATGGATTTGTGCCTGGAAGGTCATGTTTGACTAAGCTTCTTGAATTTTTTGAAGAGGTTACTCGGGAAATTGATGTGGGTAAAGCAGTGGATGTTGTATATATGGACTTCAGTAAGGCCTTTGACAAGGTTCCTCATGGAAGGTTGGTTAAGAAGGTTCAATGGTTGGGTATTAACGGTGGAGTAGCAAGATGGATTCAACAGTGGCTGAATGGGAGATGCCAGAGAGTAATGGTGGATGGTTGTTTGTCAGGTTGGAGGCCAGTGACTAGTGCGGTGCCACAGGGATCTGTGTTGGGTCCACTGTTGTTTGTCATGTACATCAATGATCTGGATGATGGTGTGGTAAATTGGATTAGTAAGTGTGCAGATGATACTAAGATAGGTGGGGTTGTGGATAATGAAGTAGATTTTCAAAGTCTACAGAGAGATGTATGCCAGTTGGAAGAGCGGACTGAAAGATGGCAGATGGAGTTTAATGCTGATAAGTGTGAGGTGCTACATCTTGGCAGGACAAATCAAAATAGGACCTACATGGTAAATGGTAGGGAATTGAAGAATGCAGGTGAACAGAGGGATCTGGGAATAACTGTGCGCAGTTCCCTGAAAGTGGAATCTCATGTAGATAGGGTGGTAAAGAAAGCTTTTGGTGTGCTGGCCTTTATAAATCAGAGCATTGAGTGTAGAAGTTGGGATGTAATGTTAAAATTGTGCAAGGCATTGGAGAGGCCAATTCTGGAGTATGGGGTACAATTTTGGTCGCCTAATTATAGGAAGGATGTCAACAAAATAGAGAGAGTACAGAGGAGATTTACTAGAATGTTGCCTGGGTTTCAGCAACTAAGTTACAGAGAAAGGTTGAACAAGTTAGGGCTTTATTCTTTGCAGCGCAGAAGGTTAAGGGGGGACTTGATAGAGGTCTTTAAAATGATGACAGGGATAGACAGAGTTGACGTGGATAAGCTTTTCCCATTGAGAGTAGGGAAGATTCAAACAAGGGGACATGACTTGAGAATTAAGGGACAGAAGTTTAGGGGTAACATGAGGGGGAACCTCTTTACTCAGAGAGTGGTGGCTGTGTGGAATGAGCTTCCAGGGAAGGTGGTGGAGGCAGGTTCGATTTTATCATTTAAAAATTAATTGGATAGTTATATGGACGGGAAAGGAATGGAGGGTTATGGTCTGAGCGCAGGTATATGGGACTAGGGGAGAATACGTGTTCGGCACGGACTAGAAGGTTCGAGATGGCCTGTTTCCGTGCTGTAATTGTTATATGGTTATATGGTTATAAACAGGCTTTACGTCCAAGAACTTTATCTGAAAAATGTTCACGCTTTAGCTCCAAGACTCATCATCTGGACTGACGGTGACCATCACAGATTGAAGGGATGGTCTTTGATCTGAAGCACCAACCCGTGATCCGCCCCTTTCTGTTTTCTAGCACATTCTATTTCTATTTCAGGTTTAGGTAATCTCTCTCGTTCTAATTAAACCACTTCAATTTCAACCTGTTCTTTAAAATCATTTTGGTTTCGTTATCAATCAATATGGCAAGCAGAGAGAAAACGAAGGGATCTGGATAACTGAAATGGGAAAGTTGTTGCTGAAAATACTCGGGCTGCATCTGACGGAGAGTGAGACGAGATGCAACATTTCATTGGACTCGCTTTACGATGCAGTGAAGAGGGTGGCGTTGGAGAGATTTATGTGGTGCCTGCGTTGACAACCAACAAGGGAGCCCGAATAGACGGAAGCAGTTGTGCTGTCTCAGATTCAGATTCAGATTCAATTTTAATTGTCATTGTCAGTGTACAATACAGAGACAACGAAATGCATTGAGCGAGGGTGAAGGTTTATTATTGGCTGGAGATAGTGGAGGAGGACAGTACACAGACGGCAGATTAAGATTCCTTCACCTACAATCAGCGGCGCCATCACCACTTTGTCCCTTTGTCTTATTTTGTCACCAACTTGTACCCCACATTCACCATTCGCCTACTAGTTAACTCTCAACTACAATATGTTGGAAGCACGAATAACTGCAGACGCTGGAGTAGCTCACTCGGACATGGAATCTGAAGAAAGATCCCGACCCGAAACGTCGGCTATCCATGTCCGCCAGAGATGCCGCTAACTTACTCCAGTACTTTAGGATCCAATGCAATGTTCTCGGTCTTTTTACAAACACTTCCTTATCAATGTCTCCTTCTCCGGCGCTACAGACACATGAGCCCCACTATCCTTGAATTTAGACCGCTTGAAAAACTCATCAGTTTAGTTATGAGTTTAGTTGGGATGTAATGTTAAAATTGTACAAGGCATTGGTGAGGCCAATTCTGGAGTATGGTGTACAATTTTGGTCGCCTAATTATAGGAAGGATGTCAACAAAATAGAGAGAGTACAGAGGAGATTTACTAGAATGTTGCCTGTGTTTCAGCAACTAAGTTACAGAGAAAGGTTGAACAAGTTAGGGCTTTATTCTTTGGAGCGCAGAAGGTTAAGGGGGGACTTGATAGAGGTTTTTTAAATGATGAGAGGGATAGACAGAGTTGACGTGGAAAAGCTTTTCCCACTGAGAGTAGGGAAGATTCAAACAAGGGGACATGACTTGAGAATTAAGGGACTGAAGTTTAGGGGTAACATGAGGGGGAACTTCTTTACTCAGAGAGTGGTAGCTGTTTGGAATGAGCTTCCAGTGAAGGTGGTGGAGGCAGGTTCGTTTTTATCATTTAAAAATAAATTGGATAGTTATATGGATGGGAAAGGAATGGAGGGTTATGGTCTGAGCGCAGGTATATGGGACTAGGGGAGATTATGTGTTCGGCACGGACTAGAGGGGTCGAGATGGCCTGTTTCCGTGCTGTAATTGTTATATGGTTATTATATGGTTATTCCAATATTCCGTTCTTCGGAGAGTCAAATTCCCGTTTACCCCATTTACGACGCTGCTTTCGTTCAACCCGCTGTCCAGCCGTTCTACGTCTATAGGAATATCTTCTATTCTGTTCCCTGTCCATATGATTGTGCGTCGCTGCTCCTTACCGGAACATGCCGATCCTGCACTTTGATCAGCTGACCTTTAATATTCTATCACGTGACATCTGTGCCGTTACCCAATAACAACGGGTCACAGTCTACCCTCACTAACTCCTGCCTAATGATTCCGTCCATCAACTCCGACAGTGCTTGCAGATGAGGTAGAGGCTCTCTTGCACCCCCTCCAATCGTTAGAGATTCACCATTATATGCAGAGAAGTCTCCGCTCTCGCTTAACAACTTCTATTCTTGTGTGTGGACTCGATAAGAAGGTCATACGCTGAAAATTTGTTAGATATGATGCGAATCAAAAAGAACAGGGGTAGGAATTCAGATTCAGTCATTTCATTCTAATGTCTTTTCTCTCTCAATATATCGATGTCAATATCGAATTTAATTATTGTTAATAGTTTTATTTCACATCAGCGTACATTCAGAGCTAAGAAATATGACTTGAAGGCTTGTGGCTAGAGGACTGCAGACACTCGAGTAGAACCATTACGATCGCGGGAAACACTGCGTCATGAAGGACATGATGACCCATGGCTATCTGGACTACACTCCTTCTCACCCATTGCATCCGCTGCTCTAGATGTCAGCTGATCTACATCGGTGAGACCGACCGTAGGCTTGGCGATCGCTTCGCCGAACACCTCCACTTGGTTCGCATTAACCAACCTGATCTCCCGGTGGCTCAGCACTTCAACTCCCCCTCCTATTCCGAATCCGATCTATCTGTCCTGGGCCTCCTCCATGGCCAAAGTAAGGACCACCGGAAATTGGAGGATCAATACCTCATATTTCGCCTGGCAGTTTGTATCCCAGCGGTATGATCATTGACCTCTAATTTCAGGTAATTCTTACTGTCTCCTCCCCTTCTCAGTTCTCCCTCAGCGCTTTTGCTCCTCATCTTCCTTTCTCTCCCCCCCCCCCTCCCCGCCCTCACATCAGTCTGAAGAAGGGTTTCGGATCGAAACGTTGCCTATTCTTCGCTCCATAGATGCTGCCTCGCCCGCTGAGTTTCTCCAGCATATTTGTCTACCGAAATGAATGAATGGTAGCGTTGTCCGTGTAAACACGAGAAATCGCGGAAACAAGGACTTTCAGATGCTAGTTTACAAAAAAAGGACGCATCGTGCTGGAGTAAATTAGCGGGTCAGACAGAAACTCTGAAGAAAATGGATAGGCGACGCTCCGGGTGGAGATCACTCTTCACGCTGCCTGTAGTGGGCGCGGATGAAGAGAAAGCTGAAAGAGAGGTGGAGGCTGCAAAAAGTCTAGCAAGCGATAGATGAATACATGCGAAGGTGGTGATTGATTAGCACCAGGGTATGTGTTTCCACCACCACCCTGGCAGCGTGTTCAAGGTACCCAGCACTCTCTGTTTGGAAAACTTGCCCATCTAATCTCCTATAAACTTTGCCAAGAACACGAAGCCTTTCTTCAGTCATCATAAACGCTGCATGGATTACATCTCATGTGATTCCAAAAGACCTGCGCTGGGATTTCAGGTGATTTTAATACATATTTTTTCTCTAAAATGAGAGGTTAGTGTGACGATGACACCATGTCAACTGATTTATTTAACTGCAGGGTACAATCGGACTCGAGGGCCGGCACAACGGGGCAGCGGTAACATTGCTGCCGAGAAGCAACAGACCCGGATTCAATACTGACTGCGGCTGCTGTATGATGGAGTATGTAAGTTTTCCACGTGCCCGTGTGATCGAATGCTCCGATTCCCCTCACACTCCAAACACATACAGGTTTGAAGGTTAATTGACTTCGATGACATTGTAAATTGTCCCCAGTCAGTAGGTAAGTCTAAAGGCTTGCTGTCTCAATGCAAGGAGCATTCGTAATAAGGTGGATGAGTTGAATGTGCAGCTAGCTATTAATGAATATGATATAGTTGGGATCACGGAGACATGGCTCCAGGGTGACCAAGGGTGGGAGCTGAACATCCAGGGATATTCAATATTCAGGAGGGATAGACAGAAAGGAAAAAGAGGTGGGGTAGCGTTGCTGGTTAGAGTGGAGATTAACGCAATGGAAAGGAAGGACATTAGCTTGGAGGATGTGGAATGGATATGGGTAGAGTTGCGAAACACTAAGCGGCAGAAAACGCTAGTGGGAGTTGTGTACAGGCCACCTAACCGTATTAGCGAAGTTGGGGATGGCATCAAACAGGAAATTAGAAATGCGTGCAACAAAGGTAAAACAGTTATAATAGGTGACTTCAATCTACATATAGATTGAGTGAATCAAATTGGCAGGGGTGCTGAGGAAGAGGATTTCTTGGAATGTATGCGGGATAGTTTTCTAAACCAACATGTAGAGGAACCAACGAGAGAGCAGGCTATTCTAGACTGGGTATTGAGTAATGAGGAAGGGTTAGTTAGCAGTCTTGTCGTGCGTGGCCCCTTGGGCAAGAGTGACCATAATATGGTTACGTTCTTCATTAGGATGGAGTGTCATTGTTAATTCAGGAACAAGGGTCCTGAACTTAAAGAAAGGTAACTTTGAGGGTATGAGACGTGAATAGGCCAAGATAGACTGGCAATTAATTCTTAAAGGTTTGACGGTGGATATGCCGTGGAAGGCATTTGAAAACTGCATGGATGAACTACAACAATTGTTCATCCCAGTTTGGCAAAATAATAAATCAGGGAAGGTAGTGCATCCGTGGATAACAAGGGAAATCAGGGACAGTATCAAAACGTATAAATTAGCCAGAAAAAGCAGCCGACCAGAGGACTGGGAGAAATTCAGTCCAGGAGAGGAGGACAAAAGGTCTAATTAGAAAAGGGGAAATAGATTATGAAAGAAAACTGGCCGGGAACATAAAAACTTTTTATAGATATGTGAGGAGGAAAATATTTGTTAAAACAAATGTAAGTCCCTTGCTGTCAGAAACAGGTTAATTGATCATGGGGAACAAGGACATGGCAGACCAATTGAATAACGTTGCCTTTTTCCTTCGCTCCATAGATGCTGCTGCACCCGCTGAGTTTCTCCAGCTTTTTTTGTGTACATTCAATTGAATAACTACTTTGGTTCTGTCTTCACTAAGCAAGACATAAATAATCTGCCGGAAATAGCAAGGGACCGGGGGTTAAATGAAATGGAGGAACTGAGTGAAATCCAGGTTAGCTGGGAAGTGGTGTTAGGTAAATTGAACGGATTAAAGGCCGCTAAATCCCCAGGGCCAGATAAGTTGCATCCCAGAGTACTTAAGGAAGTAGCCGCAGAAATAGTGGATGCGTTAGTGATAATCTTTCTGGAGTAGTTCCTGAGGACTGTAGGGTAGCTAATGTAACCCCATTTTTTTAAAAAGAGTGAGGGAGAGAGGGAGTGAGGGAGGGAGAGAGAAAACGGGGAATTACAGACCAGTTAGTCCAACATCGGTGGTGGGGAAAACTCTGGAGTCAGTTATTAAAGATGGGATAGCAGCACATTTGGAAAGTGGAGAATTCATTGGACAAAGTCAGCATGGATTTATGAAAGGTAAATCATGTCTGACGAATCTGATAGAATTTTTCGAGGATGTAACTAGTAGAGTGGATAAGGGAGAACCGGTGGATGTGTTATATCTGGACTTTCAGAAGGCTGTCGACAAGGTCCCACATAAGAGAATAGTATGCAAACTTAAAGCACACGGTATTGGGGGTTCAGTATTGATGTGGATAAAGAACTGGCTGGCAGACAGGAAGCAAAGTGTAGGAGTAAACGGGTCATTTTCTGAATGGCAGGCAGTGACTATTGGGGTACCGCAAGGCTCAGTGCTGGGACCCCAGCTATTTACAATATATATTAATGATCTGGATGAGGGAATTGAATGCAACATCTCCAAGTTTGCGGATGACACGAAGCTGGGGGGGGGGGGGGGGGCAGTGTTAGCTATGAGGAGGATGCTAGGAGGCTGCAAGGTGACTAGGATAGGTTGGGTGAGTGGGCAAATGCATGGCAGATGCAGTATAATGTGGATACATGTGATGTTATCCACTTTGGTGGCAAAAACGGGAAAGTAGACTATTATCTGAATAGTGGCCGATTAGGAAAAGGAGAGATGCAACGAGGCCTGGGTGTCATGGTGCACCAGTCATTGAAATGCAAGTGCAGCAAGCAGTGATGAAAGCAAATGGTATGTTAGCATTCATAGCAAAACGAATTGAGTATAAGAGCAGGGAGGTTCTACTGCAGTTGTACAGGGTCTTGGTGAGACCACACCTGGATTATTGCGTAAAGTTTTGGTCTCCTAATTTGAGGAAAGACATTCTTGTCATAGAGAGAGTACAGAGAAGATTCACCAGACTGATTCCTGGGATGTCAGGACCTTCATATGAAGAAAGACTGGATAGACTCGGCTTGTACCCGCTAGAATTTAGATGATTGAGGGGGGATCTTATAGAAACTTACAAAATTCTGAAGCGGTTGGACAGGCTAGATGCAGGAAGATTAATCCCGATGTTGGGGAAGTCCAGAACTTGGGGGGTCACAGTTTTAGGATAAGAGAGCAGTATTTTAGTACCGAGATGAGAAAATCGTTTTTTACGCAGAGAGTGGTGAATCTGTGGAATTCTCTGCCACAGAAGGTAGTTGAGGCCAGTTCATTGGCTATATTTAAGAGGGAGGTAGATGTGGCCCTTGTGCCTAAAGGGATCAGGGGGTATGGAGAGAAGGCAGGGATGGGATACTGAGTTGGATGATCAGACATGATCATATTGAATGGCGGTGCAGGCTCGAAGGGCCGAATGGCCTACTCCTGCGCCTATTTTCTATGTTTCTATGTTTCTATGTTAGTGCTATTATTCGGAGTGATCATTGGTCAGCGCGGATTCGTTGGGCCGTGTTTATTTCGAAACGCTAAAAACTCAAGAAATATAACGCAAAACAGAAGCAGGTAACTTGTGAGGACGCGGGGAAATAGGAATCCGGATTAAAAGAAAAACAAAGTACTGGAATACATCAGCACGTCAGGCAGGACCTCTGGCGAACATGGAAAGGCGACGTTTCTAGTTGAGATCCTTCCTCAGTCTAATTGAACGGGAAGAGGGTGAGAGGGCAGGACGAGCGGTGTGGCGGGAAAACGTCTGGCATGTGATCGGTGAATAGAGGTGATGGGTGTTTTGGACACGGGTGGACAAAGGCCAGAGATGAAAGAGCAATAGAACACGTGACATAAATAATAATGGAAGAATTGTAAAAAGGCAGGCGGGGGAATTCAGTTCAAAGGGGACTGGGGAATGGGGTGGGGTGGGGAAAAGGAGAGATGTGTGCGTATTAAAGGCGGAGTGCAGGTAAGAGACCCGAAAGCATGTTGATTGAGTGTGAAGTTGTACTCTGGGTGGAATCGAGAACACAGAATAATACCATCTTGTGAAAGACTAAAGTGAACGGCGGACACA